>NC_022022.1:38547861-38552410 GCF_000317375.1 Microtus ochrogaster | reverse complement strand
CGGGCATACACACAGACAGAATATTGTATACATAATAAAATAAAAAAAAATAAAAAAAAATAAAAAAAAAATGTCAGTTAGATCAGGCGATAGAGAAATGTCTAATCCTGTCCCCTTTGCGGTGTGCAGTGTGCCGAGCAGCCTGGAGTCTTGTACCCAGGCTGGGCTGCTCTCAGCACGGCCTCTTACCCCGACTGTCACGCCACAAAACTACCCCTTGCCTAGACAATGCCTATTCAACCTTAATTATTTCTCCTCTTGATCTTTCTGCTCCTCCTGTTTGAGGTTAGAGCCCTGGAAGAGAGTTCCCAGAGAGTACGCATGCGCCTCTCGCAGGCGTCTACTAACCAGCCTTGGCTGCCGAGGATTTTTGTTTTTTTCCCAATAGAGTTGAAGATCCTTCAGACTGTGGATAATGTTTTGTTTTGTTTTTGTAATTCTCTAACAAAGTCAAAACTATCAACGGATTATCAAATGATGAGTATTTAAAGCACTAAACATGAATGCATTTCCTTGTGATCAGTCATAAAAAGATAAACATTGGTGAAAGCAAGGCTCTAGGCCCACATTCCTGAGTTCCCTATACTGGGCACAGAAACTCTGAGTCTCACCATGAGTAAGCTAAGCTTCAGGGCCAACCCTAGAGTCACCTCTCTTGAAAGGCATTAAAACCTCCGTTGTCCTTGCAGTACAAACAAATGCGTGTAACCAGCTAATGTCATGAAGTATGAATAGGAAGAAATTATACATATAAAGAAGCTTTCAGAATCCTTTTCATATTCTACCCTAACCTCTGACAGGGATATAACAATTATCTTTATCGTGAAACCCAATGGTTTGATGCATTGTTCTTCCAATTCTTTTATAATCAATTAACTGATTATAAAACTGTAAACTACAAATTCCTATATATTTAAAACCATATATTTTATACTTGGAAATTTAAGATTTTAAATATATTTTGACTTTCTTTCCTCACTAAAAAAAAAATCCCCTGTAATTTGTAACTAATTTAATCTTTATGATATCCATGTAAGTTTAAAATTACTGTCTTATCCCATAACCACAGAGAAAATAGATTTATTGATCATACCAGGAAGCCAATAGATGTTTAAGAGTGTGCAGTGAAAATACAGTTTTGACTAAAGTCAGGGGTATGTACAGGCAATCATTGTGCCTACTTTTGTCAAAGAAATGTTTGTACATGATCAAGCAGCATTGCCACTGAAAAAAAAGGGGGTTTTTGGAACATTGGTCTTTATTGCTGACTCCCCCAGGTTCAACTTAAAAACAAGATGGGGCTCGTCAAAACTGGAGCTGAGGGTATAGCTTTGTGGCTAGAGGGCTTGCCTAGATGCACAGACCCTGGGTTCAATGGCTAGCCCCACAAAAGTAACCCAATTCTTTTACCATAGATGCTCCACTGGCATTTCAGGCAGAAACGTGGTCCAGGAATGTCGGGGACGCAGCTGCATAGCAAGGCAATGCCGGCGAGATTCAAAGACAGGACTGCTTGAACCCAAATGTACATTTATCCCAGACAAATCCCAGACTGCCAAGGACTCCATAATGTTCATGCAAAGTCTTGATTCTGTAAGTTGAGTCTATATTTTGACCACTGGGATTAACGTGCATGTTGGTTATCTCTGAAACACACTGGTCTCCTTTTCTTTGGATATATATCTCACACCCTCTCCAGCATTCTCTTTTTGTCTTTTATTATTTCAGCCATCTGGCAGGAGTGAGGCCATATCTCACTGTGGCTTTCATTTGCACTTACCTGATGGTTACTGACCATGCACACCTTTTCATATACCTACCAGCCATTGTATGTATTTCTTGAAAAATTCCCATTTGGATCATCTCATGATTTTTAATCATGTTATTGCTGGGCAATTTTTGCCACTTAATTCTTTGAGTTTCTTAAAAATTCATAAAACTTTGTTGTACACCGTTTGCATTTTTTGCCTTGGTGAAGGTTGTCTGCTTACTGTCGGCTATTTCCTTTGCTGCACTGTCCAGTCCTAACTCATATAAACATAACATATTTGCATAGTAAAAGTTCATGCAAATGTAAGAATATCTTAGATAAGAAAGTACTTAAGATACAAATTAAAGTTACATATCTAAATTGTAAGACCAGCATAATTAAAATAAGCGATTCCTTATATACTAACTTACTAGCAACAAATACTACCTCACTGATAGAATTAAAATTGCTGTGGCATCTAGGCAATAGTGAAAGTTCAAGTCAATTTATAGACTTGAAGCTCTCTTCTGAAACTTGTAAATTAGCCCAGGTTTTAAGTGGATCTCCCTTCAGGAAATATCCGTCACAGGACAGTTCACTTTACCTGGCTTAGTCTAGATCAGAAAAGAATTCAGCACAAAACAGATAAGAAATCCCCTGACACAAGGGGATGATCAGAACACACTGCCTGTTCCAAATGCTGCATTGACAAGGCATGTATCTATGAGGATATAACTCCTGCTGCCTGTGGGGACCCAAGCAATAAGGAAGACACCTCTGCACCTGAGCAAGTATACAGGGATGCTGATTCCACAAGACTCTACTCAGAAAAAAAGTACTGTACTTTAACCAGATATCTTATCCAGCACCGGACTAGCTTCTAACTATCATGCTACAGATTAAACCTATCACATACCAAACCCTGAGCTCTGAGCGCTGACTCAGAGCATACACGACACGAAATAGTGAATGTTCTCTTCCGTGCATCCTTCCGTTAACATCCTTCTCTCTGTTTCAAGCTCAGAGCTGTGTTAGGAGCCGACACCAAGTAAAGAATTAAAAATAAATTTTTCTGATGAAGTAATGGAAGGAGAACAGTAGGAGTTCTGAGAAAAAATCTAAAACCAAGCAGGAAGAGACACAGATACAGGAAGCAGTGTGACTGTAAAGTCAGAATATGGCTTCTGAATGATGAGTTTTAGCTGGGATTTGAAAATGAGTATGAACTTGGCAGAGTTGTCAGAGGGAGAGACGTCTATGCAGTGAGACAGACTGACAAAAGTAAGACAAGGCAGAGCTGGTCCGTGCAACTGTACACGTTGAGAACCGTCTGAACATTTCCATCCTAGTCACTGAAGATTCTAAAGCTCATTAGAAAAATTTTAGGGAGATGGGAACCTGCAATAGAATTTCTTTTTCCTGATTTATGCAAAATTACCATTAGGGTGAATGGGAATTCAGGTGAAGGTTTCTGGCATAGTCTCGAGACTGAAAGAAGTTCTACAGGAGCAGGGAATGCATGCCCAGCAGGAGGCGGGAAATGGGGCAGAGCCTACAAATGGACACTTAAAAAGCTAAGGGTTTTCTCGGCTTTAGACAAATGAAGAGCCCGCTGCTCAATTCTCCCAGAAATGGATACGATGCCAGGCGAGGATGCGATGGGATGAGGCTGAGTGAGGCAGGGACGCGGGCTGGGCCGCCACAGCCATTGGCAGATGAGGGACTTGATTCAGACAATGGTCGTGGCAGGGGGAGAGGGGCCAGGTTGACAAACAGCGCGTGCGCACACCCGGAAGTGAGGCGAAGCACTGCTTTGTTCGCATGCACATTTTCCCCCTTTTCAATGCAACCCCATTTGGGAGATTTTAATCTGAGCCATGGCAGAAACAAACACTTACACATGTAAATGTGCATTTAGACGTTTAAACTAACGCACATATGCCCATAAGTCTCTATCTGAGCTTAAATCTGCAGGTGTGGTGTTTGGGGACGAAAGTAATGAAATGACTATTAAAAGCAGTTTCTGCGACCTTACTGTAGGATGTTCCCTTTCTGGACACTGTGCTTGTTTATGAGGATGCTCTTCCTTCTTCCTCCAGGTTTTCAAAACCTGGAGGACTTTCAGGGTTTATAGTAATAAAAACTTCCACTGGCAGAATTATTAAATGCGATTATTCTCTCAGAGAAATGTCTACATCTCTTACGCTTTTATTATCTCTCAAGGGTATTGTTATATCAGGACTAATAATAACAAGCTCGATCTCTAGTGCCTGTCCTCAAGTTTCTGGGCTAACTATGGAGATGTGGGTCATAGACCAAAAAAAAAAAAAAAAAAAAAAACCAATAAAAAAAAAAATAAAAACCAGCCATCTCTCCTATGCCACTTTTAGGGGACAGAAGTTACCAGGAGCCATGATACTCTTCCCTTAAATTTCATTCAGGATGGGAGATCCACAAAAGTTTAGGTGAGGAAACAAGGAACTCAATCACATGAGCAGCCGCCGTTCTTCACTGACGACCTAACTTTGAAATCTCCAAAAAGCGTTAGCTGTACATAGTGATGTTATTGCCCACTTCCACTCCAAGCACGTAAGATGGGTGCCCAAACAATCGATTACAAAGTGATTCTCATCAGGAGACAGACAAATCCTGTTCAGGATGCACGTGGCAGCTAACTTCATATCTGGAAAAGAAGGTGATCCCTTACAAGTGTTTACAATATTGTGCATTCATTGATTTTTTTTTTCAGGTGGTTGAATTTTGCACAGAAAAAACCCACAATACGGAAGCCCCAAACCT
>NC_022022.1:38532603-38535589 GCF_000317375.1 Microtus ochrogaster | reverse complement strand
AACCGCGTAGCCCAGTAAGGAGGACCGGAAGTGAGACCAAACCGCATAGCCCAGTAAGGAGGACCGGAAGTGAGACCAAACCGCGTAGCCCAGTATGCAAGATCCTGTCTCCAAAAAGAAAACTTTAAAATCTGCTCAGGCGTGATGACATGTTCTCTGTGATTGTTTTTAAAATTAGAAAGCAAAAGAAAAGCAGGCAAAATACATAGGTGGGCAAATTATTTGGTTGTAGTAATCTCTTTTTCTGTCACCCAACGGACCACTTGAGAGTGGATAAGGTATAAAGGGGCGTGGTTCTGGAGACCTGAAGTCTAAGATTGGGAGGCAGCCTCTGGCAGGGGCCCATGGTGAAGTTTCAGCTCTTGATGCAGATTAAGGACAAGTACAAGCCTGTGGGAGAAGCCGAAGATAAGAAACAGACTCACTTTGTGATAGCCTGCCTTCGCAGGAGCCAATCCGTTCCTGAAAGAACGGCTCAAGCAAAGGCTTCCTAATCACCGCACAATCACTTCTCAGCATCATTGTAAGATGGGTTTTATAGAAAACAAGCCATATTCAAACCATACCAAAAGCCTAGTGGCAGCTGAGCATTGCCTAACATTTAAAAAGGCAGTCTTTTTCTCAGAGTCGAAACCTATCAAAGCAGTCCACATTCTCTTGACCCTTTCGCTGAGGACATCTGTTTACAAGGAGACAAAAGGAACTACTCTCAATGTTTCTCAAGGTTAGTCTTCTCCGGGTGTCCTTTGGAAACACCTCCTGTGTCAGATGACATTTTTCAGATTGGCTGAAGGCTTGGGAATAATGACCCAGGCCTTTAATACCAGCTCCCTGGAGGCTGAGGCAGGCACATCTTTGCTGAGTTCCAGGACAGTCAGGACTACTTAGTGAGGCTCTGTCATGAAGAAGTAAATCAACCTGAAGTTGAATGGCCAGTGATGAAACCGAAGGTCGCCTTCTGCAGTGGTCACCTACGACATCTTCCCTCCCTACGACTTCAGTTTCCACCCCAAAGGCTGCTTCCCGGTTCTCTTCTGCTTGAGAAGCTGTCCTCTGACTCTGGGTTCCCTGGTGCTGTGTTATAACTCTCTACAGAACTTCTCTCGTGCTCTTGTGTATTTTAAATATTATTTTATTCCAATTTAACCCATGAAGCCAGTCTTCAGGTCCTGTCAAAGGAATGTCCACACTAACTCCATTCTGTACGCGTAAGGAGCACTGGGAAGGGGCACAGAACACAGAGAAGCAAACTCATCTTCTTCCGTGTGTGTCAAAAGCACCACGATTTACTGGGGTTTGAGGGAACACATGCTGTCCCACGTGCTCTCTTTACTTTTTTCTTTTCATTCAGTCATTCAATTCATTCATTTAACTATTTATTTCTTACGTTGGCTTTGGCTTTTCTTTTTTAAACATGGTCTCACTACATACATAAGCCAGCAGTGTAGGCCAGCAAATGCTTCACGCTTTAACTTTTGTAACATTGCTTTTAGAAAGAAACTGTTGTCCTCATTTTACAGCTAAAATAAATAAATAAAGAGAATGAGAGAGGTTAAAGTTGTGGGCTCGGGAGGGGGTTTCCTAGCTGGTAATGGAGTGTATGAGCCGCTCAGGTGATATGTTATGTTTTAACAAACTAGCCCAAGATAAACAGGCGGGGTGCAGCACAGTGACGCAAGACGGGAAGAGCAGCTGCTCCTAATGAAGATGATGTGGGAAGATCCTACAGATGAGGCTTTACCAAGCCTGGGCTAGCGAGCGTGGGGCACTCCCAACAGCTGAAGATAGGAGCATGCAGAAAAGCTGCGGTTCCGCTGCCACCGCAGGGCTTTCCTCTATTCTCAGGAAGGCTCGGGGACTTTCCATTCCCTGCACAAACCCTGAAGACTCTATTTACAGGTCTACAAAATAAAGCCATGAGAACAAATTTTAATTAGCAATCGTTTTGTGCCAACATTCACACTTACAACACCATATGATAGTTAATAATAATGTATAATACTTACTGGGGTTGCTTAAAGTGTCAAAATCCTGCCTGAAGGATTTTCCCTAAGTTATTTCATTTAGTGCTTCCAACATTTCATACCAATTCTTACAAGAGAAAATAAGTGTCTCCATTCCAGACAGAGAATAGAATTCCCTTTCTCGATGTTTTTAAATTTTCTTTTTATTACTTTTAATTATGTATGTGTATGTAGGGGTGTATGCAAATGAGTTTGGGTGCTCAGGGAGGCCATCGGCTTTGGATTCCCTGGAGCTAGGGTTAAGAATGGACGGGAGTGTCTGACGTGTATCTGGGAAGTGAACCCAGGACCTCTGCAAGAACAGTATGTGCTCTTAATCGCTGAGCCATCTCTCCAGTCCGTTTTCTCTGTGCTGTGTTCTTCATGGGTTCTCAAGACACTGGATGAGGGAAGGCAATCTTCACTCAGGTCTACTGTTGTACATAACCCCAGGGACAGCATTCCAGCAGTTACCTGGGCATCCCAGAGCCCAGGTTAAACGTCACCTAAAATTAGCTGTTACCAAAGGAGGCTTCCAATACACAAACAAAAGCAGTCAGGTGCACAAAGAACCAAAGAGGCACCCCAAAAAGTATTGTTTAGAAGGTTTTCACTGAAATAAGACTTTAAGTTCCCAATGAGAGGGTTTGATTCTGGACTGGAAAACACATGACTCATTTCCACTTGACTCCTCGGAAGATGGACTGCTGGGCACAGCGGTGCTCTTCAGTGGTCCAGCACTCGGGGAAGGAGGCGGGAGGATCAAGAATTCAAAGACATCCTGAGCTACATAGCAAGTTAGAGGTCAACCTGAGCTACATGAAAGATTGTCTCAAAAACAAAAAAAAAAAGGAAGTATACAGCTATACAGCTGATTTGTTGTCATCTCTAGTCTTTTTTTTTAATTTATTTATTTATTAAGGATTTCTGCCTCCTCCCCGCCACCGCCTCCCATTTCCCTCCCCCTCCCCCGATCAAGTCCC
>NC_022022.1:38529315-38532503 GCF_000317375.1 Microtus ochrogaster | reverse complement strand
TAGTAAGGTGAGCATCCAAACTGCCTAGGCTCCCCCAAAGCCAGTACGTGCACTAGGATCAAAAACCCACGGCGATTGTTCTTGAGTTCTCAGTAGTCCTCATTGTCCGCTATGTTCAGCTAGTCTTGAACCCTCGGTGTGACCAGGGAGGGAAGCACATTTCAAAGCAAGCATCCAGGAGAGAATACAGAGGTCATTTAATAAAGTCACTAACACAGAGATCCCACTTCCAGGATGTTGTGACAACATGGGCTTTAAGTTTGCTGTCCACTTTTGAGCTCAGCTCCAGCTGAAGGATGACATTGGAAGGTTTCTGCCGGCAACTTGACCAGAATCAATAGTTAAGTTATTATAAAAGACTTAGACAGTTGAGACTTTAATGCAAATCTGCCTAAGAAAGTCCATTATTTGGCCCAATATTTAAACAAAACAGGAAGTCTGTTTTTCCTCATGCGAAACCGTCATAGCGATCTACAGTCTCTTGAATCTTTGTTTACATGGAAGCCAGCAAACAAACAAACTACTCGGAAGGATTTTCAAGATTAATTCCTCTGATCTAACTTCTGAAAAGCGGGGTATGCCGCATATGTGTTAAATATATAGAATCTATGGTTGAATCGCCCCCAAAATACCAAATTCCCCCACCTCTGAGACTCACTCGGGACAAATGAGCTTCTCCGGGCTTCCAGTTTCTAAGGAATGGTCCTCTCCCAAAGGCTTTCTGATTCCCTCCATCCTGAAAGTTTCCCAATCCTGGGCCCCCGAGGGGTGTAGTATAATTCCCTTACAGAAGTCTGCTTGCTCTGTTCTTCATTTCTTACTGTATTCTGGTCTAACCCACATAACAACTCTCCAAGTTCTTTGGGGCCAATGCCAGCATCACTCAGCTCTGGGTTGCTAATGAACAGAGCACTGGCAGAGGCCAGAGGACACAAAGAAACACTCATATTTTTTCACAATAATAAAGAGGAATGAGTAAAATCAGCCAATATACATTTATTGCTGTGTTCAGGACCTTGTTTGCACAGAACTTACAAAAACTGCTTTCATATACATTTTTATTTTTCTTCATGTTTTTTATTTAAATATACCCCCTTGCTCCCTCTCAACATCACAGTTTCTTTTTCTTTATTATTATTTTTATATTATTATATACATGCCTAGATATATAATATAACCTGGGTGGCCCATTTAGTGTTACTTCTATATATATGATTTCAGAGCTGACCACTTAATAGTGGATAACCCCAGGAAACCCATCTTTATTTTTTTTTCTTGCTGTTTCTGGCTTTAAGATACAGGGTCTACTCCGCCTACAACCCAGCAGTCTACGGCCCCAAACCCAGCTTCACATGCTACTCCATTAAATCTTCACAGAATGTCTCTTGGCAGATTTCAGTGTCCTTGTTCTAAGTTAGGGAAATTGAGGCTCAGAGCGAAGCTAAACTCAGGAAAATAATCTCTTGTTAACAAGAAAATTTTAAATGTAGCAAGAAGATACATCATGCAGGTGAAAATGAGTCTAATCGGTGGACACAGGCTACAGTAACAGGCTCCTCTCTCTCCTTCCTTCATCATTGCCCATATACACTTAACTCGGCTTCTTGCTTCGCCCTCGCACACTCAAGTGATTCCCGACCAAGAAACAAAAGCAAAATCGTCCTAGTCATCAATGGGTTTGGATAAAAACTGGTGAGAAAATCAGGTCAAATCCAAGAGAAGCGCCTGGAGAAGAGCGAAGCTGGGCCTGCAGGAGTCACACATGGCAAGACCAAGAGTTTAGATGGGAGCGTGGCCATCCGTCAGTCCTACCAGATGGGGTTGAATATGTGACCTGGAGACCTGGTCGTGTTTAAATTGGTGGTGTGGTTTGGCCTGTAATAAAATGTAGAATCTTTCAAAAAATATATTAAAAAATACAATAACTCAGGGAAGCTGAAAAACACTTAGATGCTCCAGGACAGATAATATGGAAAGATTTCACAGGAAAGGCCATAGGACATTTCAAAAAAACGTATTTAAAAAATACAATAACAATGACTCAGGGAAGCTGAAAAAACACTTAGCTGCTCCAGGACAGATAATACGGAAAGATTTTACGGGAAAAGCCGCAGCAAGCCTGGGCTGGCACAGTGGAATATCATCAACAGTTGGAGGCAGAAACATGGCAAAAAGCCGTGGTTTCCCTCCCAGTAGCCAGTTTTTCTGGTAGTCTTTGGCAGGTTCAGGGACTCTTCATTCCCCCCTTTAGCACTGGAAGACTCACAGTTGTACAAACAAACTCATGCAAACAGAGCTTGACTAGCAATGTTTTGTAGCAGCTCCGTACTGTCCACTGTCTTAGAAACTACCATACACGCATTCACCACAAAACCCATGTCACTTAATGGCTAAGGAGATTGGATAAGGCAGGTCACCAACTGATATCAGTATTTCCCTCTATCAAATATATGTAAATATTCTGGTCGCCATCCAAATTCCTGAGTGGAGCAGACACATAAATACCCTCCTTGCGCGGCCATCTCGCTTAGCATGTGCAAACATGGTGCCAGGTCTGAAGGTCCTTCTGCTCCTCAGCCTGCATCTCCTGCAGGAGGCGCAAAGTTCCATGGTCCATCTCAGTAACAATGGGTATGAGGGAGTGGTAGTTGCAATTAACCCCAGTGTACGAGAAGATGAAAAACTCATCCAAAGCATAAAGGTAAGAAGGGTTTTATTATCTACATATTTACATGTCAGTAATTCTTTTTACTAAAGCCGCTATGACTGTGTTTGTCATATCTGGAATATTACCTATAGTCAAGATGAGCATCTGCTTAGCTTCATATTTTTTTTTTTATTTTTCGAGACAGGGTTTCTCTGTGGCTTTGGAGCCTGTCCTAGAACTAGCTCTGTAGACCAGTCTGGTCTCGAACTCACAGAGATACGCCTGCCTCTGCCTCCCGAGTGCTGGGATTAAAGGTGTGCGCCACCACCGCCCGCCTTAGCTTCATATTTTTATTATACATTAAAATCAATGTCCAAACATGGGATGTACTCACTCATATTTGGTTTCTAGCCATAAATAAAGGACATTGAGCTTATAATTCGCGATCCTAGAGAAGCTAAATAAGAAGGTGAATCCAAAGACAAACATATAGGCATCCTCCTGAATATTAACCTTCATCAGGCGATGAAAGTAGACAGAA
>NC_022022.1:38527749-38528970 GCF_000317375.1 Microtus ochrogaster | reverse complement strand
GGGAACCCTGATTGCTCTTTGAGCTGATGAGGGAGAGGGACTTGATCGGGGGAGGGGGAGGGAAATGGGAGGCGGTGGAGGGGAGGAGGCAGAAATCCTTAATAAATAAATAAATTTAAAAAAATAAAATAAAATTAGTGTCCAAGCTCTAAATAAATTATTAACTATTTAAGGTAATAGATTTAGAGCAAGTGGAGAAATGTTCTCATATTTTATATTAATGCTGTTGTTTTACAAAGTCTATACAGCAAATATACTCTTAAACCCCAGAAGTTGCTGTCTTATGCTAAAATCTTTACCTATCTTACCTTCAAGAAAAACTTAGACATGTTTGAAGTTGGTTAGTTCTTAAATGCATTTGTATAATAAAATCATTTGTGGAATAATGTACTTTGTTCTTAGATCCTCTCAAAATCTCCATGGTGGTTAGGAACACAGGTTTTTTGTCCTCTATCAATGGAACGATTGGCTTTTAGGATCATAGCAAGCAGACAGCTGAAACAAGTCATTCTTGTTTATCTTTATCATTAGTGCTTGGGCAATCCTAGCATGGAAGGGCTGAGAGACCAGCTCCCAGCCCCTACCCAGGTGTTCCTCTGAGAAAAAACTTCTCGGGAGTGGAGGAAGGAGTACACTTCACACACGCAGAGGCCAATGCTCTTCATTCCGTGTGCTCTTTATTATTCCCGATACAAATTCCCAAGTATACATCTATCCATTCATTAACAACTCGTTAGTAATAAAAAAAAAAACTACAAGGCAAATTCGCAGGGACACGGGCATTCTTTGAGGATAATGATAAAAGTCACAGTAGCAAAACTTACCAGCTAACCTGCAGTCCATAGCAGCTGCAATCAGTAAAGGTTCCCTTACCTCCTAAAGGGGCTGGGGTGCTGCTACAGGTTACAAAGGGAGGAACCTAAACCATTAAGAGATCTAAGAAAAGGGCAAAGAATACATGCATTATTTTACATTTCTTAAGTGTAACTAATAGTGTAGGCTAATATTTTGTGGTCCTTAAAACAGAGGTAGAGGAGAAGAAAAGCACCCGAACGCTGCTTTTCCACGGGAACCTGAGTAAAGAAAGGGGAAGCAAGCGGCGCTGATCTGTATCAGCAGTTTCACCAAAAGCTGGCTGCATAAAAAGACTTCGGACTTTCCACAGGGCAGGGAACCCTGACTGCTCTTCAGACTCGAGAGGGAGGGGGAGAGGAGGGGGGA
>NC_022022.1:38522948-38527527 GCF_000317375.1 Microtus ochrogaster | reverse complement strand
ATTTAAGACTCCATTCTCTGCCCTTCAGTCATTTCAGAACCTAGGGAGTGGATCTAGTAACTTTGTTCATGACTGAGGGACTGGGCAATTGTTTCATAGCTCTAACTGTTGCGGAGCACCGTAGAGCTCAGGGTAATGCTAAATCCTTTTCACACTAGGTTAGCTAACCAGCTGGTCAATTATCTGTTATTCACATAAAATCCAGGGCTGAAGGTAAACAGTTAGTAACTGAGCTTAGTTAGATCTTGCATCGGAAGTTGGTGTGTAAGTTGTAAACAAAGCATGAATTGCTATTTTGAGTTAGAACCGGGAAGTGCCGCTTAAATCGCTATTAATCTCTTGAAGGACTATGATATAACAAGGACAGACACCTGCAATGCCACCCTAATTCATCATAAATCTTTGAAGGACTTAGATCTAGCAAGACCAGATACCTGCAATTCCTCTCTGTGAATGTTCCCGCCTGTGATCTCTCCACAAGGACTTCGTATGGCCAATTTGACTTGTCAGTCAGGCTATGATACAAAGATGGGACTATGGGAGCTTGTTTTATATACAAGAAAATATAGCGTGGGAAGAAGTCATCCTTCTATCAGTACACAGAGAAACAGTACCCAGAAACTGAGTAATACACTGCCAGAATTTGTGGGACAATTCCCAAGCTGTTTATAAAGAGAAACCATGGGATTACACGAGAATAGCAGATAGAAACAGCCAGTTACTTATTGGCAATACTTTTCATATGACCTTGATTAAGAACTTAACCTCCATCAGAAAATTAATTTCTCTAATGTGTAGCCTTAGAAACACCAGCTGTCATTACTGCATATCTTCGTGGACTCCATCACTAAAATGATGCAGTAGGTTTATATTCTGATGGATGTGTGTGTGTGTGTGTATATATATATATATATATGTAACTATGATAGTTAACAAGGAGGTCATGAATTTGGTAGGGAGAGTGGAGGTTATGGGGCAAGTTGGAGGGGATGGGAATGATGTAGATTCATATTTATACATGAAGTTTTCAAAAGATATGTTTTTATAATCTAGTCTTTTATGTATAAACTCTACTTAGTTGATAACTACAAGTAAAACAAAAATAATTCTAATAACATCAAATACAAATGTTGCCAGACTTTTACCAGTTTTTTCAAACAACCCAATTCTAAGGAAATTGGTTAAATAAACAACTTGCCTACAGACTTCTGTTCATAATGACCTTTATACGTCACCCAGAGACTTCATCCCCACCCCCACCCTAACCGCTAGCTGGAGGGAGGATGGGCAAGTGAGAATCAGAGTTGGCTTTGGGCACATGGGATTGAATTCATAGACTGGAGAGATTCAGGAAAATGTATTCTACTCTTTCAGTTACCCCGTGCAAACATATTTGAGGAAGAAGAGGCCCCATCTACTTCTTCTGGTTTAGGTAGAGACATTCTTGCTCGTTTTGTTTTGACATTCTTACCACAAGGCACTTTTAATTTTGTCAGGAAATGATAACCCAAGCCTCTACTTACCTGTTTGAAGCCAGCAAAGGAAGATTTTATTTCAGGAATGTAAGCATTTTGGTCCCGATGACCTGGAAGTCAAAATCCGAGTACTCAATGCCGAAACGAGAATCATATGACAAAGTAGGTGTCACATCCAGGCCCTAAACTGTTCCTTATGCCTTTTCCAAATGAATACATATGGGGTTTAGTAATTATTAATCATTAAGTTAGTAACTAGTAATATAAATATTCTTTTGTTGAGTGTATATATGTGTATACATGTGTGTGAGCTATGTTTCTGTACATGTCCACATGTTTGTGCATATGTGTGTGTAATGTGTATGCCTTGTGTAGAGTGTGTGCATGTGTGTGTAGTGTATGTGACTGTGTGTGTGTATATATGTGTGCACACAGGCTCATGTAGGAGTCAGAGGTCAATACTTGGTGCCTTCCTCTATTTACTTTCGACCTATAATTTTTTTAAGACAGGATGTGTTACTGAACTTGAGAGTCATCAATTTAGCTAGACCAGCTGGAGAACCGTCTCTGGTACTCTGCCTGTTTCTACCACCTTACTACTGGTGTTACAGACATGGGTCACCATACCCAGCTTTAAGCGGGTATTGGGACTGGAACTCCAGTCCTTGTTCATTAACAGAAAGCACTTTAGCCCACTTAACACAGCCATAACTTTGATCAGTTTAGATTTAAGACAGTTCTTATTTGTAGAGTCTCTTGTTTCTAATGATCTTAAAATCTGACTGGGTTTGTTCTGCATTTTAGGCAGACGTCATAGTTGCTGACCCTTATCTGAAATATGGAGATGAGCCCTACACACTTCATTATAGACAATGTGGGGACAGAGGACAGTACATACACTTCACTCCAAACTTCCTACTGACTGACAATCTGCTTATGTATGGACCCCGAGGTAGAAATATCTATTCTGTATATATTTATATATTCCACTAGGGAAAAGCAAACCACCACCATTAATGTGGATTTCTAAGACTTTAAGTAAAGCAAACATTAAGTAACACCTTTATTTGAAAATATGCCAGCTACCTTCCACCTCTCTGTGCATCCAAACTTTTAAATATAATCGGTCACTTATTGTAACTGGCATATTTGAATTTTTGAGCTACTAAAAAGTATAAATTTCTAGAGTTTGTAACAATTTCAATTTTGGAAATGGACAAAATGATTGAAGATAAAAGGAAACTGAGTTCAAATATTTCAACTACAATTTTACAGATGACAATCTTCTCTCTCAGGCAGAGTCTTTGTCCATGAGTGGGCCCATCTCCGGTGGGGAGTATTTGATGAATATAACACAGACCGGCCCTTCTACATGTCTGGAAAGAATGGAAAGAACGCTCTCGAAGCAACAAGGTAAACTGATTCTACACCTTCTTGCCTGTGGCTTCAGCTCTCTGAACTGGGCAGGGCAAGTGGGCAGGTATTCAGACAGCTCATCACATATTCAAGCCGCACCATTATGTGCTAATATATATCCAACTAATCCTTGTGTCCCCATCTCGGGATAGCTATAGGTACTGGGACCTGTCAAGATTCAGGCGATCTTCCCAGATCAAATCTGATCCATATCAGTTTTGAAGGACTCCACATCCTCTTGTTTCCTGTGGAAACAAAAGCAAAACTGCTTCTCCAAAGCATTTTTGATTTCCATTTGACAATTAAATTTTTGCCTTTTTTTTTTAAGTTAAGGCATTCTTTAAATATCTAGGCTGGCTTATCTCGACAGCCCCTCTTTCAGTCCCAACTCTCTCAGCTGTCCTTTGCTTTTCAGCAATCAAAAAATTCAACATCAACACAAGAACACACAGGATCCAGACTCCCTCTATATTTTCTATCTTTGCATAGCTTATTTGTGTTATATTACTTTTACTGTCTCTTTAAATATTTTATTTCATTTTTTAAACTATTCATTTTTTTTCTATGACTATGCCCTTTCTTTTCTTAAGCCTACACACAATCGTTAAACACACTGTGACCTAGTTCAGAGGTCTGTCCCATCTGGACCTTTTGTACTGCATACCTTTTCTCCTTTTTTGACTGTGTGAGCAAACATATAAACTACTAACCCACACCGGATTCTCTGCTTGGCTCTCTTGGCTGACTCTGCCCGCTCCCATCATGAAAGCCTAAAACCCTCGTCCTGGTTGGAGGATGCCAAGAACTGCCCCCAAGCTTCCTAGATCTCTAAAATGCCGGTGCTTGTGCTGTGGCAGGCATTTTCACTTAGTTTTTTGTTCCTACTTAACCTACTGACTGCTCAACAGCTTGCCAGCAGGCAGAAGCTCCTAAAGGAGCCATATTTTTTTTATAAGTTTTCTCAAGCACTATGGAAATCCAAGTGCCACGTTGGCATGCCAATATGTTGTTGGATGTTTTTGCTCTTTGGAGGGGCCCGCCATCCAGCTCCCAAATAAATCACTCATGGAGGCTCAATATTTTTTTTAAAGGCCCAGCCTTTGCTTGGCTTGTTCCTTGCCAGCTTTTAACTTAAACTATTTCACCTACCTTTTGGCTTTGGGGATTTTCCTGTTCTCTTCCTTCTATAAATCTTACTCTTACTCCGTGACTTACTGTGCAGCTGGGTGGCTGGCCCCTGAAGTTCTCTTCCTTCCTCTCTCATTACCAGAAACCTTTCACTCCCAGATCTCTCCTCTTCTTTATCCTCTCTGCCTGCCAGCCCTGCCTATTTCTCTCTCCTGCCTCACTATGGACTGTTCATCTCTTTATTAGACCATCAGGTATTTCAGACAGGCAAAGTATCACAGCTTCACAGAGTTAAACAAATGTATCATAAACAAAGTCACACTCTTACAATAATATTTCCCATTGGTAAGCATCATATGTGAATATTTAAGAGGATTTTAAGCATAATTTTGACTCACCTCACTCTGCCAAAAAAAATTCTTAGTTCATTTAATATTTACAATATTATTGTAATATAAGAATTACTGCCGGGAGATGGTGGCGCACGCCTTTAATCCCAGCACTCGGGAGGCAGAGGCAGGCGGATCTCTGTGAGTTCGAGACCAGCCTGGTCAACAAGA
>NC_022022.1:38515793-38516633 GCF_000317375.1 Microtus ochrogaster | reverse complement strand
TCCTTAAATTAAGTATTTAAGCTGGACAAATCTGGAAGCATGAACAAAGTAAGACACTTTCTACTAGAGTCCTTAAATTAAGTATTTAAGCTAAATATTAAACTATAGTTTATTCTTAGGCTTAATAAACTAACACAAATATTTATGTTCAAATATGTACATTAATGTTCAGATAAATACCTGCCCATGGTTTTACCTAAATAAGTACCTAGAATAAGTCAAAAACGAAGTTTTGCTTTATTGTTTATAGATTATTGGCCATTTTTACTCCTTAACTTCCAGTTCTTACTAGAAAAGAAATAAGTGAAATCTGTAATTTCACCATTCAATGTAGCATCCCAGCTTTATTTTCATTACTGCATTTGTTTTTCCTCCACAAAACTGTTACAGTTTAGGCATTTATACTTTAGGCATTTTATAGTCCAACTTTTATGGAATATACCATAAGCACTCCTCATAAAAAATGATTTCATGAAAAATAATTTGTGTGGTGCACTGTGGTGTGTATCTGTATGTGTGTGTGTGTTGCTGGGAATTGAACCCAGGGCCCTTACATGCTAGGCAAAAACTCTAACACTAAATAGTTTGGGGGTTTTGTCTCTTTGTTTTCAAGACACCGTCATACTATGGAGCCATAGGTGGCCTGTGTTTGTCATAGTTTCATAATTATGTATTTTGAAAAAATTTTTTTTATTTTCAAGACAGGGTTTCTCCGTAGCTTTTTTTTTTTTTTTTTTTTGAGTTCCTATCCTGGAACTAGCTCTTGTAGACAAGACTGGCCTCGAACTCACAGAGATCCGCCTGCCTCTGCCTCCCGAGTGCTGGGATTAAAGGTGTGTG
>NC_022022.1:38503087-38515538 GCF_000317375.1 Microtus ochrogaster | reverse complement strand
ACAATAGGTTTACTGACCATATCAATAAGCAATGAATGTTTAAGGAATCTGAACTGAATGTGTGGTTCTCAGCAGGGAATATGGCTCAGACTATGAAGCATTTGCTTAGTGAGAAACTAAGACTGATTCCCGGAAGTCACACAAGCATGCTGGCCTGGCGGTGCATGTCTGTAGTCCCAGCACTGGGGAGGGAGAGAAAGGAAGACCTCGGGGCTTGCTGGCCAGTCAGTCTAGCCTAACTGGTGAGTTCCAGGCCGAGAAGACTCTGTCTCAACGGAGGCGAATTGGATGGCTGAGGATAACCGCTAAGGTTACACTAAGACTCTACTCTGTCCTCCGCTCACACACATACGTACGCACGCACAATGAGTACACATCCCAGACATACACATACCTAAAAAATAACAGTAAAGGATGAAAATGCTGACTCCATGTAAAGCACGGTAGGGATGGGGAAAGCCCTCTATCTACTCTTGTCAAAATGGAGTTCTTGGAACACGACGACCAAGTGACACGATGCTGTCACTGAGAGATATTTTAGGGTGTTGACTTGCCTAGATTTGACTTCCACGACTGAAAAAAAAAATGGAGGAATTAAAAAAATGGGGGCTGAAGAAATAGACACATGGCAGAGGGTTGACCTAGCATGTACAAGCCCTGGACTTTCAACACCCAGAACCAGGGCAGTAATCTAATTTTTCTGTCATAGATGCTCCACTGGTATTACTGGCAAAAATGTGGTCGATGAATGTCAGAGAGGTAGCTGCGTGACAAGAAAATGCCGGCGAGACTCAAAGACAGGGCTCTATGAACCCAAATGTAAATTTATCCCAAACAAATCCCAGACTGTTCCGGAATCCATAATGTTCATGCAAAATCTCAGTTCTGTAAGTACTTCCTATTTATTTTCTCAAAAAAAAAAAAAAAAAAGAAGAAGAAGACTCCTTGGGAAATTAACTGCAGAAGGGCAGAAGAAAATTAACATTAGGACTGATTCAAGGTAATCTTCTCCAGGCTGTGTGTGATGTGTCTGTGAATTATCCCGCTCCTTAGAAGCAGCCTGTGGCCTGTGCCTTTGCTTCAAGTGTGCAGGGTACTCTTCTCAAGGGAACCTTATGATGCCGCCATAGAGTACCTCTCCCTTCGCTTCTGTCTGTTGATCTTGTGTCAAGAGTAACAAGTGGAGCTTTCAACATTCTAAAATTTCCATTTTCTTCTCGCTAAAGCTTATCAAATGTTTACAAAGCGTTGCTGTTATAAAATTGTCATAGCAACAAGTTCACTGAGCTCGACCTAAAAATCTTTGAACTTACAGCCTGATGAGTGACAAGGTGTTTGGGAGTCAGACGATCTCAGTACAGAAACCCATTCTTCCGCTGTCATTGAGGGAAAACTGATAAATCGGAGATTTATTTCTCATCTATTCTTAAGATTTGTTTTTAATTGTGTGTGTCTGTGTGCCTGTGTATCTATGTAGGTGTGTACAAGGTCAGTGTGATTTCTGGAGCCTGCAGAGGCCATGGTCATTCAGTGTCTTGGTGCTGGAGTTACAGACAGTTGTGAGCCACCACATGGGTGCTGGGAACTGAACCCAGGTCCTCTATGCTCTTTATGCTGAGCCATCTTTTTAACCCCTTGTTCTCTCATCTTTAAGTGGAAACTAAAATATACGGTCTGCATTGTTATCGTTGTTGGTTTATAAGGGCCATTATAAACAATGTCTTAACAGTGCTTGACACAAACTAGACACAAACAGATTTTTAATTATAAAATTTATAATATAATTGGAAAATAACTACTTGGCTCTTTCTCAGGATTAGCCCATCTTTTGCTCTCCTAGTCTTTAATTGATAAAAATAACTAATTTTAATAGACACATAATAAATAAAGTGTGATATCCCAGTAGAGATATACAATATGTAATAGTCATCTAGAACTAACTGTCACATTCATCACCTCAAACACAAAGTTTTGTGTTGCAAATATTCGAAATCCTCATATCTTGGTAACTGTGATCACCCACTGGGTACACGGTCGCCGTATAAACACTGAATCCACTCCTGCTCTCTAGGTGAAATTTTACACCTAGTAACCAACTCTCTCATCTCCCCTTCTCACTCCGCTGCACAGCTGCAGTGAACTCATACTGGATTCTACTTCTATTAGATTAACTTTTCTTAGATGAGTAAAATACTTGTCTTCCTGTGTCTAGCTTATTTCAGCTAGCACAGTGTCCCCAAGGATCATCAATGCGTAACAAATAATAGTACTTCATTCATTTTATGGCATAATGTTCCATATATGCAACATTTCATTTATCTAGTCATCCACTGATGGATACTTACCTTGACTATATTTCTGTTTTTTGAGAAGCACAGCCAAGATGGCCATACAACAAGAGTAACATACTGATTTCCTTACAGTGATTCCTATATATACCCAGTTATGGGATTTCTGGGTCTTCTAGTATTTCTATTTTAGGTTTTGGAGAAACTTCTATAGTTTGCCCTAAAAATGACAGAATTAATTCATATACCTAACCAACAATGCAAGTTTATCTTTCCAGTATTCTCTTCAACATTTATTTGGCTTTTTTATTATAGCCATCTAACTAAAGGGAGATGGGTTTTTTTCCTTCACTGTGGCTATAATCTACACTTCTTGACAACAGTGTTAAATTTTTTTACATATCTATCATTCATTTGTAGGTCTGTTCTTCTAAATGTCTATTCTTATCATCTGCTGATTTTCAGTCAGATTATTTGTGGACTTTACTGCTCAAGTTCTTCCCTCAAATACCATAAATTCTGAATATCAATCTCTTGTTAGATGAGCAGTTTACTTTGTTTTCTGCTACTGGGAAGACTGTGTATTTATGTTTATTTATTTGCTGTGCATCCCAGTGTTGATGGGAAGAAAAGTTTCTATACAGGTAGAAATATATAAAATATGAGACTTACGAAAGTATTCAAAACAACTAATCAAAATAATATATCTCCAAAATGCAAGATCGGTTCATTAAAAGAAGCAAATTGCTGGCAACAAATATTTACAAGGCAGAGGTTTATAAAGCTCTATAGTTTCTAATAAAGTTTAAAAGTCTTATGAAGCCTAGGGAATGATGAAAATCCAAGTAGAAATTCAGTCTTTAAATTTTCTTCTAAAAATTTTTAAAATGTATTCATTTTATGTGAACAGGTGTTTTCCCTCTCACCACGCATGTGCCTGGTGCCCACAGATTCCAGAAGAGGGTGTCAGAGTCCCTGGGACTGTGTTACAGATAGTCGTGAACCACCATGTGGGTGCCAGGCAAGGTCCTCTGCAAGAGCAGCCAATATTATTAACCATCTTTCCAGGCCTCTCTTACGTCCCCATAGTCTTCCCAGGTTTTAAGTGGATGTGCCTCATGGGCGTATTTGCCACGTGACTGAGGAACTTCTCGGCTGAAACTGGGACAACAAAGATTTAACAACCAAACAGACAGGAAATTGTGTGCCTCAAGAGGGTGTTCAGAACACACATCCCCGGTTCCTCATCATCCACCACCAAGGCACTTGACTAGCAGGAGGGGTGGTGGTTTGAATGTAGTTGGCCCCCATAAGCTCATAGGGAGTGGCACTATTAGAATGTGTGGCTTTGTTGGAGTAGATATAGCCTAGTATGAGTAGGTTGGAGGAAGTGTGTCACCACGGAGAGGGCTTCTGAGGTCTCAGATATGCTCAGGCCACAGCCAGGGTCCCAGATCACTTCCGATTGCCCTCAGATCAAGACTGCAGAACTCTCAGCTTCTTATCCAGCACCATTTCTGCCTTCAAGCCACCATGTCGCGCCATGATGACAGTGGACTAAACCTCTACTGCTATAAGTCAGCCCCAATTAAATGTTTTTCTAAGAGCTGCCATGGTCATGGTGTCTCTTCACAGCAATAGAAACCCTGACTAAGACAAGAGGTGACTTCTACTGCCTACCAGGTACATGAATAATAAGGAGATGCCTAAGTGCCTGAAATATACAGGAAAGCTAATCACACAAGACATTGTTTGGAGACAAAATATTGTATGTTAGACATGTATCTTATCTGAAATAATAGTAATTTCTAATTATCATAGCATTGATTAAATATACTATATACTCAGAGCATAAACTCAGACCCAGGAGATAAATTATGTAAATTTTTGAACAACCTATTATTTCTTTCCCTTGACCTTCAATCAATTTCAAGTCCAGCACTGTGATAAAAAGCTAGAAATAAATAATTATAAGATGAACTGTTTTTGAAGAATTCAGTTTAATGAGAGAGATATAAATACCAGGAAAAGTTTTAATACAAAGTAGGAAGAGATAGAGCTAATGCTGATGCTTCTGAAGGGCAGACAACAGCTTCTATCTGTCCAGTCTCCTATGATCCGGGGAGCAAAGCACGGCCGGGCCTCTTAGTGCTTGAATTGGAAGCAAGAACTTTCCAATGGATGCTTTTTAGACTAGAGTTGGAAGAGGCAAGTATAATGTGCCAAAGCATGAAGACGGAGAGGATTACATGCCAAAAACAAACCTGACCAAAGCAGAGTGTGTCCAGCTTCACCTGGCCTCCACTCCAGGCTTGTAAAATCAGTGTCCAAAAGTCTGACAACAAAGTGATTCTCGTCAGGAGACAAATCCTGTTCAGGATGCACAGCGGCTAACTTCGTATCTGGAAAAGAAGGTGATCCCTTACAAGTGTTTACAATATCCTATTTAAATTGTTTTTCCCCCAGGTGGTTGAATTTTGCACAGAAAAAACCCACAATACGGAAGCCCCAAACCTACAAAATAAAATGTGCAACCGCAGAAGCACGTGGGACGTAATCGAGGAGTCGGCTGATTTCCGGAATGCCCCGCCCATGGGAGGAGTAGAAGCACCGCCCCCACCTACGTTTTCATTGCTGAAGTCCAAACAGCGAGTGGTCTGCTTGGTGCTGGACAAATCTGGAAGCATGAGCAAAGTAAGACACTTTCTACTGGAGTCCTTAAATTAAGTATTTAAGTTAAATATAAATATTTTAAAAATATAAATAGTCCTTAAATTAAGTATTTAAGTTAAATATAAATATTTTAAAAATATAAATATCATTTAATTTTAGTTTAGTTTTAATAAACTAAACGCATATGTTTATGCCAATGAAACAGTGAGATAAAAATGATTAGAGGGAGGTTATAAGATTATGGATAATTTTATCTCATAACTTTTAGCTCTAACTAAAAAAGATTTAATTGCACGCGAACACACACACACAAATGAAGTCAAGTGAAATGGTGCCTGCCTAATCTTAGCTACTCAGGAGGCTGAAACAGGAACGTCTCTGTGTCTGTCGGTTTTAAGCCAACCTGGGCAACCTAGCAAGATCTAGTCTCAGAAAAAAGTAAGGAAAGGGAAAAAAAAGGGAAATTATCCATGATTACACCATCAAACATATCACTTCATTCTTTTCTTATTCTTAATGTTTACCTTTTTCTTCAAAAAATGCAATTATGTTTTGTATGTTTCTATAACATGAATTTAAAACTCCCCATGTAAAAATGATTCTATGAAAGATTTTAATCGTATGTCAGTCTTGCTAAGCAGCAAGCACAGGGCCTGCTTGGGTTCACACAAGGTCCTCTGCACATAAGACATAGCTGTTAGCCTAGTGTTTTTATGGGGCTCCTGACAGTGAGAATGGCTGAGCCTCTTGAGCCTGCTCTTGGGACTCTTTTCCTCCTGTGGGGTTGCCATGTCCAACTTTAATATCTTAGTTTTGCTAGTTTTGCCTCATTCTATTATATTTTATTTTGTCATGTATGGTTGTTATCTCTTAGAAGCCTGTACTTTTCTAAGGAGAGACAGAAAGGGAGTGGATCCAGAGGAGAGAGGAGGTGGGGGAGGAACTGGGAGGAGTAGAGGGAGGGGAAACTCTAATCTAGATATATTTTATGGGAGAATAATTTATTTTCAATAAAAGGAAAATGGCAAAAAATAAAAAGAGATACATCATATTTAATGATTATGTCATATATATGATGTAATTTAATCAAGTCCCTATAGTTGGACATCTTTGATGTTTTTCTACTTGGTATTTATTAAAACATACATTTTTAAAAATATTTCATTCAGATAATTATTTAATAGATTGTTAGATAAAAAATGTAAGAGTTTTATAAATAACTAGTGGTTTTAAGATTTATTTATTTTATTTCATGTGTATATATGTGTGAGCCACTGTATATGTGTATATGTGTTTATGTGTATATGTTTGTGTGAGCCACTGTATATGTGTATATGTGTTTATGTGTATATGTGTATGTGAGCCACTGTGTCTCGTGTCTGCAGAGGCCAAAAGAGGATCTGATCCTCCGGAAGTGGAGGCACAGTCCGTGTGAACCACATCAGGGCTCTGGGAGCAGAACCCAGATCCTCTGCAAGAACAGAAGGACTCTTTTCTTTTGAGTTTTTATTTCTTCACCTTTTTGTTTTTACATCCCAACCAAGGTTTCTCCTCCACCCTCTCCTCCCCTCTCCCGACCCATATTCTTCCTCCTGTTTCTCTTCAGATTCAGGTGGGAAGTCTTAACCGCTAACTGTCAAAACCCCAAACTGGTTTTTTTTTCTTCGACTTTATTTTTTAATGAAATGAAGAAGCTAAACTTTAAAATACACCAATGAATTATTATCAAGATCCTTGGTGACTTTTGTCCGTCACCGATCTGACAAGGTGTTGAGAGACTCCAGAGCTGCTCATGTATCGTTTCTCTTCTTACAGGGAAACAACGGCACTCGGCTCATCCGAATGAACCAAGCAGCAGAGTTGTATTTAATTCAAATTATTGAAAAGGAATCCTTGGTTGGCATGGTCACATTTGATAGCACTGCTACAATCCAAAATAATCTAATAAGAATGATCAATGAGAGCTCCTATCTAGAGATCAGCGCAAACCTGCCTCAAGAAGCTGGGGGTGGAACTTCAATTTGCAACGGACTCCGAAAAGGATTTGAGGTTAAAAAAGAAAATTAATTACTATCACTTGCCATTGACTATTTTTAACTTTCAGCAAGGGTCGTGAGTTCCTGGGCGCCTCATTTAATAACATTCTAACCTGATCAAAACAGTCATCTGTGAGAAGAAAGCGGCACCCTTTCCTGCTCTCTGTGGCACCTCTGTGTCCCGCTGGAAGACGGGGCAAACCAAGACTGCGGCTTGGAACCATAACACAAAGGTTCTCTTCAGCTCACTCTAAAGCAGAAATATAACGACTCCCCCCAGGACTAAACCGCAGTTTCTTCTTGCTTTTCATTTATTCAGAAATTATTTTCCTGTGATTAGTAATGCGGCTTTTCCCGTTCAGGCAATTACCTCCAGTAACCAGACGACTTCCGGTTCTGAGATCATATTGCTGACAGATGGGGAAGATGATCAAATAAGTTCCTGCTTTGAGGAGGTCAAACACAGTGGTGCCATCATCCACACCATCGCCCTGGGGCCTTCCGCTGCCAAAGAACTGGAGACTCTGTCAAACATGACCGGTACACTTCAGAATAGAGTTTGGACTGGCAATCGTCTGTAGTCTGTTCTGCCACACATGTTCTTTCCAATATACTGAAAACTGCTCAAAAAAAAAATCCGTCTCAAAATTAATCTTTGCTTCTTCCCACATGGGTTCTTCTCTCCTCCCTCCCACTCTTCCATTGCGGACTTCTCACGTTCTCCATTATCCGCTGTCATCGTTCATTCTTCCCCTGATTTCAACCAATACCGCTAATCAGAACTTTATTTCTCTATGGTTTCTCAACTGCATCCACGACTATTTCTCAGTTTAAAAACACATTCGAGCCCACAACAGATGTTTGGACATCCCAATTCTAAGGAAGCGCAAAGGGAAGCCTAGAAGTGATTTGCCTAAGTCCTGACTGGGTCCCCATTCAGAACTCACCCCATCGTGGAGTATTTCTGTCAGGTCCTAACGAACTCTAAGCCTTGTGCGGGCTACTTCAGTAATCTTGCTGGTGGGTTTGCTGATATTTATTAGTTCTACAAGTATGTATTGAATATCATATTCTAAGCAATCATTTCTCCCCCGCAACCTATTCTTTCTTAGCTTCTTACATGCAAGTAACCTCCCTCTTCCTTAATGTCTCCATTATCTATCTTTATCAATCTTAACTTCATTCTAAACCGTCAGTATTGAATTATCACTGATGTGGTTTTGATCCAACTAAAAAAACGAGTCATTAGCTTCTAATTTCTGTGGTCTTATATTTTATTTGGACTTTGCTAAGATAGCATGCACTTCCTTCTGGTGACTGATGATCAATTAGAAAAATGTTTCAATACTTTAAATTTCCCTCTGTTCTTATTACACTCCTTTTGAGCAAGGTTTTAGTAATTTTAGAATTCTGCCTGGGACGCTACAAGCTACGTATCTTAGATAGACTGTTAAAGAGATCAATGACCGCACAAAGTAAATGGGGTTTTCCCATTTAAAACTCCCCTTTAGGAGGGCTTCGCTTTTATGCCAATGAAGACATAAATGGCCTTATCGATGCTTTCAGTGGGATTTCATCTAGGAGTGGCAACATCGCCCAGCAGGCTCTGCAGGTCAGCAAAACCCTTTGTCTTCTAACTGTTGCAGTGAACGCCCATCATCCTAATTATTAACTATTCTCTAACACCTCTTCCTTAAGAGCAGTCTCATTGTACGGAGAAAGCACTTCCCTACCGAAGTTGCTTTTCCATGGCTCACACGTGCCTCATCTCTTACAGTCCTTTATTCCTTACAAGATTATTTTTACTCTTTGTAATTTTAATAATTTAATTTATTCCTTAACTATGATTTGACTGAAATATATTTAATTATTTTTTGAAACTTAAAATTACACTGAACTAACTAAATTTTAGAATTCCATAGTAACAACATTTGAGGTTTTAGCATGTCTGTTTTTTTTTATTTCTCTAACAGTTGGAGAGCAAAGCCTTGACCATTGCAGGGAAGGGACGGATAAATGGTACAGTGCTGGTGGACAGCACCGTTGGCAACGACACTTTCTTTGTGGTCACCTGGACGGCACAAAAGCCAGACATTATTCTTCATGATCCGAAAGGAAAAAAATACACAACCTCAGACTTCCGAGAAGATAAGCTAAATATATACTCTGCTCGACTTCGAATACCAGGCATCGCAGAGGTGAGTCTGTTCTTTGGTTTTCATCAATTATCAATTTATGTTAGAAAAGAAAGGCCCCTTGTATGTTCTCAATACTAAAACAGTACCAGATAATTCATCTCGAAAATAAGCTTAATGGAACACATAAGGATTCATTCTCACGCTATTAGTCTATAAACTCAGATATTAAAAGTCATTATTTAGGCTGCGGCAGACCCTGAGCTTGTTCCATTCCTATCATCACAAAAGTAATTATTATTCTTCTTTTTAGATTTCTAGGCAATTATATATCCTAAGCACAGAGTAAGAAAATACTATCAAAGCTCTTAAAATATATTTTTTTTCCAGACAGGTACATGGACTTACAGCCTCTTAAATAAGAATGTCATATCTCAGTTGCTAACGGTGACAGTGACCACTCGAGCAAAAAGTCCTACCACGCTCCCGGTCATCGCGACTGCTCACATGAGTCAAGACAGCACGGTACCCTAGCCCGATGATTGTTTACGCCCGAGTCAGCCAAGGGTTCTTGCCTGTTCTGGGAGCCAATGTCACGGCCATTATAGAAGCCGAAGATGGACATCAAGTCACACTGGAGCTGTGGGACAACGGGGCAGGTAATGGGAACTGGCATCGACACTGAATTTAAAATTCTCTCACTGTGCTCCCCTCAATGCTTCCTCTGTATGCTTAAGAACTGAATTTCAATGTGCGCGAAGTCTACTTGTAATGTGTTAAACCTCTGCAGGGCTGTAAGTACCACTGCCATCTTTAAAGTGCCCTTGCTGTTTAACTTTACCCGTGGAAGGAACTCGAGGCCAATTTTTCTCCATCTCCATTGTCGGCGTCTTAATGCACTTTGTTTTCTTTCTATTTTCTTCTTTGGATAAGTTTCTTATATGAAATAAAGAACAGCTATTATTAAGCAAATGGGCACCATCAAAGGACTGAATCCTACTGTGAATGATTCCAAAACCGCGAGATTATCATGTGACCAAGACAGGCTTGGATGCAAAATGGTCTGACCCTAGGACTCAAGGACCTGAAACTGTGCTCCCTTATCTGTGACGTCACCGACATCACCTGTGCTCACAGTCACAACTGTCATTGTTCTTACTAAATGACTAATTCTTACATTTCAATGCCAAGGTGCTGATACACTCAAAAATGATGGTATCTACTCAAGATACTTCACAGAGTACCATGGGAATGGGAGATACAGCCTAAAAGTCAAGGCCCAGGCAAGAAAACACATCACTAAACTACATTTAAAACAACCGAACAAGTCTCTCTATATACCAGGCTACATTGAAAATGGTAAGTAACACTCAAACAGAAATATGTGTGGTTTAGGTCTAAAGAACACAACAAGCATCAGAAACATAACCGACTACAGAAAAGTCAAGGATATAATTTCTTGTAATCAATCATCTGAATGCTTCAAAATCAAATTCAGGTCCAGTGGACCCGTAGACTGTATTTCTGCAAATTATTAACACCCATCTTGTTGTTCTGTTTACATTTCTAAGCTTCACACAGCATCTTCTATGATGCCGTCTCAGTGCTAGAGGCTGAAGTTGCAAATATGGATAAAACACAACTCGCGTCCTCAAAAGATTTACGGACAAGTATTAGACAGAGATTGGTTAAAATATAGTTTAGCTAGAATTGTAATGTTCCCTCGTCCAATTCAAAGTGATGTTAAAACAAGCTTTTCTTTCCCTACACACTGTCACTTCTCAATGTCTTCTGTTAATCAACATTAGCACCAAGTCGCTGCAAGATCAACCTACAAGAACAGACATGAAAATATAGAAAGTCATTTGTTGTTGTTTGTTGTTGTTGCCGGGGTGTAGGTCAAATTACGCTGAATCCACCCAGACCTGAGGTTCCAGAAGCCACAGAAGCTCCAGTGGAAGACTTCAGCAGACTAACCTCTGGAGGGTCGTTTACCGTGTCTGGAGCGCCTCCCGGTGGCAACCACACTCATGTGTTCCCACCCAGTAAAGTCACAGATCTGGAGGCCAAGTTTGAAGGAGATCATATCCACCTCACCTGGACGGCCCCTGGCGAGGTCCTCGACAAAGGAAAAGGTGAGCTAGGTGTTGAGTTTTAAAATGTTCTAAAAGAAATTCATTGTCTTTCACTGGCTTAAACTTCCCCAAAATCTTAATTCTGGGTAACATTTATGGAGTGGCTACAACAGCCCATTGCTCACCTACTTCAGATGTAAAAACTCAAACCCCAAAGGATACAAGTTGACCCAAATTATCTGTGTCTAAATACTTTAAATTTTCAACCCAGGTTTTTTTGGATTTTTTTTTTTATCAAATTGTCTCTCTCAGTTTGAACTATTTTTAAATTAAATGAGGAGACTAAGTAACACCATTCTCTTGGGTTCTGTTATTGTAAACAAAGACAATTTTCTAAACATTTCTGGTTTTACTCAATTTTATTCAATTACTGTTCAGTTTCAAACACTATTGGGCTCTCTGGGACAAAGTCTACTCTTAGAAATCAATTAAGTACAAAATACACATAGGTAAACAAGTAACCTCAGACAGATAGATGACAGATGATAGATAGATAGATAGATAGATAGATAGATAGATAGATAGATAGATAGATAGATAGATAGATGTTAGAGATAAACTGTAATTTTAGTTACAGATAGATAGATAGATTAGATAGATAGATAGATGATAGATAGATAGATAGATAGATAGATAGATAGATAGATAGATAGATAGATAGATGTTAGAGATAAACTGTAATTTTAGTTATAGATAGATAGATAGATACATAGAAGCAGATAGACAAACAGATCACAATTCTTAAGATATTTTATGTCAATTTCTCTATTGGATTTCTAAACTCGGTGTGGAATTCAGTGCTCCTGCAGGCTGCTCCTGCCCTTCCCAGCAGCTGTGTTCCAGTCACCGTGAATTATTTACTGAAGTGTTCCAAACACCGTTCACTCATTATCATTTACAAATCTCACTTCAGAATACCAGCAGCCAAAAACTTTCGTTGAATAAACCAAATGACTAAGTCCTGTTTTACACTTTAAAAGCGGAGATGAGAAAGATGGCAGTCGTAAAATGAAGGTGCCGGTCGAGGTCGGCCTGGGTCCCGAGCACACCTGTACTTAGTGCTCATCACTTCTGCGCCCTGTGACTCACCCTCAGCTGCTCTCCGCTTGTCTTTCCCTGGGTGCCCCACCCCCACCCCATTACTCCTTCTCTCAACGTAATAAAAAGCCACAACAGATGCTCAC
>NC_022022.1:38490344-38502987 GCF_000317375.1 Microtus ochrogaster | reverse complement strand
AGTGCTGGGATTAAAGGTGTGTGCCACCACTGCCTGGTTGTATTTTGAAAATTTTCACCCCACCACCCTGTCTTGTCCCTTCTCTCTCCATCTCAACAAATATCCCTACTACTTTGATGGGTGTTATAGGAATAACTCACTAAATATAAATTATATAATATGTACACTTGGCAAAACTGATAGTAGTTTCCCACTACAGTCTTTGGCCACCCCATGATCATTTTTGCAGTACAAAGCACAAATTCTCTCTTGTGGAAAGGGCCTCATATCTGATCAAAAACCCACAACAGTCATATGGCACATTGTTTGGCAGGTGGACATTGTAGTGTTCAGGGTCCACCATTGAATAAGACATTTATTGACTTTTCTCCCCAGGGGCCTATGTATACCTGGCAACATGGAAGCTATCCAACAGAGAAGATGCTTCTTGCCTATCTCCAGTTTAATTTCTCAGTGTCCTAAATAAACCAAGGTGTGCTGCCTAGTTCGGGGTTGAGGGGGGCATCCAAAAGCAATGATAATGACCTATATTGTTTGGGCCTTTGGAACCTCCTTGGTCATAAACTCATAAGGGGTATCTCACACCTGACACTGGAGTTTTTAATAACCTAGGCCTTCTAGGAGCAGCGATATCCCATCAAGAGCACAGACATGATTTTTCGAGGTTTTATCATGTGAACAGTGTTCCATAATCTACTCAAGTAATTCCTTACTAATGGACATTTTGAAGATCTTCACTGTGTTGCTTTTTAAAAATACATGCCATTGGATTGGAGAGATGGTTCAGTGGTTAAGAGAACTGGTTGTTCTCCTAGGGGACCTGAGTTCAATTCCCAGAAGTCACATCGCAGCTCACAACTGTCTGTAGCTCCAAGATATGACACCCTTACAGGACTTATATGTACACCAATGCACATGAAAGTAAAAATAAATAAGTTATTAAAAAGATATCTTGGGGCTGGAGAGATGGCTCAGTGGTTAAGAGCATTGCCTGCTCTTCCAAAGGTCATGAGTTCAATTCCCGACAACCACATGGTGGCTCACAACCATCTGTAATGAGGTCTGCTGCCCTCTTCTGGTCTGCAGACATACACACAGACAGAATATTGTATACTGTATACATAGTAAATAAATAAATAAATAAATAAATATTAAAAAAGATATCTTTATAAAAAAATACATGCCATTGAGCATCTTCTCATGCACTTTAAAAAAAATCATTTTCTCAGCTGAAACTTCCAAACAGATAACTATTTTTAAAAAGCATAGACTTCGAAGGCTTTCACAGCCAAAAACTGTTATTTAAACATTTCAAATTTTTCAATAATAAGAAAGAGGTAAAGTTTTTTAAAAGCCCATTAATTATGACCAGGTTCTGTCAAGATTTAAAGAGACTCTGTGGTTGTTCATACATCTATTTCTTACAGGATGACCGTCTTATTCGGATGAATCAAGCAGCAGAACTTTATTTGACTCAAATTGTTGAAAAGAAATCTCTGTTTGGATTAGTCACATTCGATCAAGAGGCCAGAATCCAAAATTATCTAACAAAAATAACTAACAGTAGTGACTATCCAAAGATCACTGCAAATCTCCCACAGCAAGCTTCGGGTGGAACTTCAATTTGCAGTGGAATTAAAGCAGGATTTCAGGTAATCTTTTAAATGTAATATAATTTGCCATTTTCTTATTGCTTTCCATACTATTCATATAGCTTTGAACACAGGTCATGAACTCAGAGTCCCAGCATTTAATAACATTCTGATCTGAATGAGACAAAGCCTTTCTGGAAGAAAAAAAAATGTAGCTTCACCAACTATTAACTACAGCCACAGCCTCTTGGTGTCCAGTTGGACCATTGATAAAATCTTGAGAAGGAGCGGCACTGGGGAGTGGCTGAGGTGAAATCTCATTGGGCAAATGATCACCAAAACCTCCCTGAGGAGCTCCACTTGTCTCTAAATTCTCACAGGTAGAGTTTCTAGGCCAGGAAGATAATGCCAGAGAATGGACAGGAAGGAATTAGTGACAACTTTACGGTATGGATAAAAGTCATAACAAACTAATTTAAATTACATTCAAAAATCCAGAGATAGAGAACGGTAGCTCCACACACAACATGCAATGAACATAGGTAGATATAAATGAAATCATGACTGTGAACTTAACAATGAGGAGTTCCTTTTGACCAGTGTCCTCAGGGGTCATGGCATTGGTCTACTCTCTTCCCCCAAGTTAGCCTCCACGCCAGTGTGTTTGCGGGCATGTTTTGAGTCACTGAAACAGAAAACCATTTCCTCCACTCATCCTCCACTCGTGAAAGTCGTCACTGCTGTTCTGTGCAGACCATTGGTTCACAGTCTCTCTCAGCTTCCTTTGTGGATCCCGTTTGTCAAAAACCAGACTGGCTTTAGAAACCTGAGGTGCTCACTCTACTGTGAATTATCTAAAAGATGCTGGGAAAGTAACTCAATATTGAAAATCGGTTGCCTGAACCCAGATCATATGGGTATTAATATTGCGTGCCTCATTTAAGTGTGACAAATATGTAAGATGTATAAATGTTTACCAAGTTTTGCTATTATGAAAATAATTATGATGTCTATTTGGTTCTAAAATATGAGTACTATATATTACAAATATACTCAAATTCATGTATAAATTGGTGTGTGTGTTGCCCTTTGTAAATTTTATTGTACCTTATATTTTGGTCACAAAGTTTATTGCTGTACAGATGATGGCAAATTACATTCAATATTATTAACAGCTTTTACTTAACAAAATCTTATCAATACATAAGTGTATCACTTTCAAAATCATTAAAAAGTAGCTATGCGTTTACTGTATACTACATTACTGTCTGTGGTAAATGCTTTAGGTGCAGGATCTTATATCCTTTGAGGAGTTGGGTAATATTACTATGATCATTCTGCAGAAAAAGAAGCTGAACTTTAGAGTAATATAATCCCTCTCAAGATCATAAGACAATTATCAAATCTAGGATTCAGAACCTGATCTCTAGAATCTATAAACTTGATCATGGCATTAACAATCTGGGGGGAGGGTGATTTGAGCAAGTCTCAGGAGAGACAAAACATAATAGTTTATATTTTTAAAAAAGAAATTTAAAAATATTCTCAAGATACCTAAAACCAAGGTCTCTAAAACTACCTAGACTCTTAGCTAATACTCTTAGTAGGAGAAGTCAGGAAAATATGATTGAAAATTTATCAACCTCTTCCTTCATGATAAGCCAAAATTGCTTGGTTTTGTTTCAGTTTTGGAAAAATCATAAAATTCTTTAGTAGTAACCAGATAGAACACATTAGAAAGTCAAATAACAAATAATTCAATCTTGCTCACCCACCTTTGGCTATGATTTTGCAAATACTATTCATCTGGGAATCTCGTATCTTCATCAAGTGCTCAGGGGATGATAGCAGCATCTATATAGGTATCTAATAGGTAGCTACTATATGGCAGCAACTGTTATTGGTTTGTTCTTCCTCAACTGAGTAGCCAAATATACACACACACACATATATATATATATATATATATATATATATATAGAGAGAGAGAGAGAGAGAGAGAGAGAGAGAGAGAGGATTAAAAGTGCTGAAAAGTCTAGCGTTCTGCTCATTTCCATGTATCAGTTCAGCTTAGAAAGAGAATATAAAAAAATGTGTGTTCTCAAATTATTCAGAAATGACAATCTGTAATTAACACACCGTTTTTCTCAGGTAATCACTTCCAGTAGCCAAAGTACTTCCGGTTCTGAGATCATATTGCTGACAGATGGGGAAGATGATAATATACGTTCCTGCTTTGAGGAGGTCAAACACAGTGGTGCCATCATCCACACCATCGCTCTGGGGCCTTCCGCTGCCAAAGAACTGGAGACTCTGTCAACCATGACCGGTACAACTTGGAAGCTCAGTTTGGACAGATGTTCCTAAACTGGGAAGCTGTCAACAATTCCCCTTCTTAAAGCTAACTTCTGTCTCTTCCTTGACCTTTGAGTTAAGTTCTTTCCTCTTCCTCCACTTCTCCACACAATTATTCAGTACCTGCTGTTTTCATTCACTCTTTATCCATTTTCTATTCATCTCCCTAAACAGAAGCTTCTGTCTCTATGGTTACTCAAATACAAGTCCAAAATGTTTGCTCAGTTCCAAAGTACCATTCAACCCCACAGTAAAGATTTAGACATGTCATATTTCGGGTGAAGAAGAGGGAAACTGCAGGCCATAAACGATTTTCTCAAGACCACAGTTAAAACGCTGATCAGGACTGCCCATCACTCTGCTCAGCTCCCACCATCTCCCAAAATCGGAGTCTGGAATATTTCTGATTTTTCCCTTTCTATCCAGTGTTCCTGTCACAGCCTACCCCATCCTCACAATTCCCAAGAATCTCCCAGTTTGCCTTTGCGGCATTTATTAGTTTAGTTGCTATGCACGGATTGGTGTGTTTCTGAAGGAGCTAGTCTAATTCTTGCTCTTTGTGATCTGTTCTTTCCTAACTCTTTACACCCAAGAAATCTTTTTTCACAAACATCATTTATTTTCTGCATTTTGCCTATGTTTAATGTATTATAAACTGTCATCCTCAAGCCGGGCAGTGGTGGCGCATGCCTTTAATTCCAGCACTCAGAGGGCAGAAGCAGGTGGGTCTCTGAGTTTGAAGCCAGCCTGGTCTACAGGAGCTAGTTCCAGGACAACCGGGCAGGCTTCAAAACTACAGAGAAAATACTGTCTCAAAAAAAAAAAAAAAAAAAAACAAACAAACCAGTCACCCTCTAATGTCAAACGTGTTTTGATTCAACTAAGAAATAAGCATGTGGTTCTTATGAGCAACCTCAATCTCACCGTCTATAAAACCACTGGGTACTTAGGTCAGTTTGACTAACCTCAATCTCACCGTTTATAGAACCACTGGGTGGGTACTTAGGTCAGTTTGACTAATGCACTTACATTTGACGATTAACCTCACATAAAATAAGAAATTTGCCTGATTCTTACATTTTTAATTTATCTTTATCTTACACACACACACACACACACACACACACACACACACACACACATATATATTGGTTTTTCGAGACAGGGTTTCTCTGTGGCTTTGGAGCCTGTCCTGGAATTAGCTCTGTAGACCAGGCTGGTCTTGAACTCACAGAGATCCGCCTGCCTCTGCCTCCCGAGTGCTGGGATTAAAGGCGTGCGCCACCATCGCCCGGCTATCTTACATATTTTGAGTAAGATTGTGGTTAATATGAGTTTACAGTAACTTCAGAGATCCGCTGAAAGTCCATGAGACTCTGAAATCTCGTCTTTTGTACAGTGTTTAGTTCGCATGGGCTGGTGAGAAAGCTGAGTGAGTAAAGGTGCTTACCTCCAAACTCCGCTCAACTCCTGGACCAACCAACACGGTGGAAGGAGAGAAGCCACTCCATCAAGTCCTATGCTGACTTCCATTCATGCACGCGAAAGGGCACGCACACGCTAAATAAATGTCATTTTAATTCGATAATAAAAAAGAAATTGAGTGGATGTTAAAGCACGTGAGGGATAGCACATTTGATTTTCCTATGTAAACTCCCCTTTAGGAGGACTGCGTTTTTATGCCAACAAAGACCTAACTGCCCTGATGGATGCTTTCAGTGGGATTTCAGCCAGCAGTGGCAGCACCTCACAGCGGGCTCTGCAGGTCAGCACTTTGTAAAAATACTTTAGTTGCAATAAACTCCTACTATGTCGCTATTACACATTCTTTCTCTAATAAATCATTTTTGCCATAAAAAATATTTCCATTGTGAAAAACGCCATTCGTGAATTTTCTTTTATATGACATAAACACCTTTTTTCTTGCATTCTTCTAGTCTTTGGTTGTTTTGTGTGTGTGTGTGTGTGTGTGTGTGTGTGTGTGTGTGTGTGGTGTGGTGTGGAATATTTGTTTAACCAGGCAAAGATGTGTGCGATTGTTCACACTGCACTTGTTAACTACATAAAGATGTGCTGCGTTCGCGCTGATTAAATGAAATTAACCTCGGTTCAGAGAGGTTAATTAGCAACTGGTTGACAGGAAGTAGCAGGGAGGAGCTTAGCGGGCAGGGTGGTGGCTCAGGGGTCTTCACCCTAGCCTTTGAATCTCAAGTTTTATTAGGACAATACAGATTTAGTTAGAACTAAATTCAGTGGCAGAAACAGAGCCGTTGTCTGAGGAAGAGAATTGTTTCCAGGCTACAGCCTTGGTGTGTTGGGTCACTACAGTCACTGTAATGGAGGGGGAAGGGAGAGGAAAAGGAGAGGGAGGGAGAGAGGAAGAGAGAAATTTGGAAAGTGTTTTAATTCTGTGTCATTGTAACTGAACCTTAAATATGAATTTAAGATTACCAGGAACTACCTAAATATTAAAATCCCATTACCTGAAATAACAAATGGGTTTTCTGTGTTTGCTTTTTATCTCTCTAACAGTTGGAGAGCAAGGCCTTGACTATTGCAAGGAAGGGACGGATAAATGGTACAGTGCTGGTGGACAGCACCGTTGGCAACGACACGTTCTTTGTTGTCACCTGGACAGCACAAAAGCCAGAAATCGTTCTTCAAGATCCGAAAGGGAAAACGTACAGAGCCTCAGATTTCCAAGACGATGAGCTGAATATGCGCTCTGCTCGACTCCAAATACCAGGCATCGCAGAAGTAAGTCTGTTCTTTTCCCTGCGTTTCATTAACCCGTCCTTGTGTTAAGAAATAGACATGTTACGTTGTCAGTGTGAAAACAATAGCAGTAGTACTTTCCATTAAAAATTAAGTATACTACCTAAGCATTCAAATCTATATTACCCATTCTTTTTTAACAATCTATATTAAAATCATAAGATACGTGCTTAGCATGAAGTCTGGGTTCCATCACCGGTACCCCCCAATTTTTTTATTTTGTTCAAATTTCCAAATAATTGTACATCCCAAGTAGCAGGAAATTATTAGCAAAGCTCTTAAAGACATTTTTTTCCAGACAGGTACTTGGGCTTACAGCCTCTCAAATAAGAATGTCATACCTCAGTCGCTAACGGTGACAGTGACCACTCGAGCGAGAAGTCCTACCACGCCCCCAATAATCGCGGCTGCTCACATGAGTCAAGACACAGCGCGGTACCCTGGCCCGATGATTGTTTACGCCCGAGTCAGCCAAGGGTTCTTGCCTGTCCTGGGAGCCAGTGTCACCGCCATTATAGAAGCCGAAGATGAAAATAAAGTCACACTGGAGCTCTGGGACAACGGGGCAGGTAATGGGAACCTGCATCAACACCACCGGATTTAAATTCTCCTATTGGATTCTATAACTTCAGAGTCAATACTCTTTTTTTGGTATACTTACAAATCTATTTGAGTAATGTTTACTTGGTTATCTTAAAACAAGCTTAGATGTTTATTTTGGTTAAAGTCCATTATCAATTCCATGTTGCCTGTGGAAACTGAAAGTATAATTTTTCCATTTTCACTAATGTTAGTGCTTTCTGGAAGCTCTCTCCATCTACTTACATTTTCTTTGTCTTGGTAAGCTTTCCATACACACATGTTCCATGCTTTCCCTGTATTCACCCTTCACCACCTCCTTTCTGTCTCTTACCTCTCCCACTAGTACCCTCCATCATCCTGGGCTCACGTCCACTCTCAGATATATACGATTTTATTCATCTACATAAAATCCAGTTTCACTGGGCAGCAATGGCGCACGCCTTTAATCCCAGCACTCGGGAGGCAGAGGCAGGCGGATCTCTGTGAGTTTGAGGCCAGCCTGGTGTACAAGAGCTAGTTCCAGGACAGGCTCCAAAGCCACAGAGAAATCCTGTCTGGAAAAACAAAATAAAAATTCTAGTATCTACAAATTAGAGAAAATATTGAGTTTTGTCTATATCTGGTTTATGTTGCTCCACATGGCAATCTCCACGGGTATCCAGTTTCCTGCAGATGAGACTTTCTTCCGCACGGCAGTCTTCATTTGGTTGTTTACTAGACGGGAATTTTTTTTAGTCCCATGTTCCATTTGTCAGTTCTTGGTCTTATTACCAAGTTATTGGTGTCTTTCACAGAAAGACCTTTTGCCTATGCCTATATCCTGAAGCGTTCTTCTCCAGTGGATTGAGAGTTTCAGATCTTACACCAAGGTGTTTGGTCTGCTCAGAATTCATTTCAGACAAGACAAAAAATAGTGTTCCCGTTTCATTCTTCTACATGGATGTGTCCCGTCTCCAGCACTCTTTGTTGAAGAGGCTATCTTTCCTCACTGTGTGTATCTGGCATCCTTGTCAAGAATCACATGGTTTCAGTGTGTGGGTTTAGTGCAATCCTCTCTGCTGTTCCGCTGGTCTGCATGCATCTCTTATGGCAGTACCATGCTGCTCGCTACCGTGGTCCTATACTAGGACTTACCAGACATGGTGATATCACCAGCATTGTTCATTTTATTTTGAATTGATTTGGCTATTCTGGGTCTTCTCTGTTTCCACGTGGATTTTATAATTACTTTTTGTATTCCTGTAAAGAATGTCATTGGGCTTTTTATTGGAATTGCATCAAGCTGTAGGTTTCTTCTGGCTATGCAGTCATTTTCATAGTATAAAATTCTGCTGCTGGCAAAGCATGGAAGGTCTTTCCGCTTTGGGGTGTCTTGTTTCAATTTCCTTCTTCAGTGTTTTATTCCTGAGTATTTTTAAAGGTTTTAGAAATAGCATTGTTTTCCCTATTTCTTTCTCAGTATGTTCATTGTCGACATAAGGGGGAGCTACTGACTTTTCAGTCAGTAATAATTGCAGCTCAGACAAGCCTCATTGGCCACAATACTGCACAAAAGTTGTCTGCTGATTTTTTTTATGTTGGTGTTGTATCCTGCTACTTTGCTAAATGTCTTTTTCAGTCCTCAGAGTTTTCTGAACAAGTTTCTATTGTGAAATAAAAGTAAGTGCTAATGTTAATTGAATGCCTCTAAAATAACAGAGTTATATTTTCTAAAATGACAGAGTTAGAACATAGTCAAGCCAGACTCTGAATCAAAATACTATGCTCTAGGTCTAACTATCCTGCAACTCGGTTGTAGTAATAGGAGCCGTGGGCTGTGTCCCGCCACCCAGTTAGCTTTACCCGAAATAATTACACGGACACTGTATTCTTTTAAGCACTGCTTGGCCCATTCTCTTCTAGGCTAATTCTCACATATTAATTTAGCCCATTTCTAATCATCTGTGTATAGCACCCCAAGGTGCGCTTACCGGGAAGATTCTAGCCTACGTCCATCCTGGGTCGGAGCTTCATCGCGTGTGCCTCAGAGAGCAGAGCTCTCGCCTCTGCCCGCAAGAGTGGAGCATCGTGTCTCTCTGAGGCATCTGCCCCCGAGAGGAGAGCTGTCGAGTCTCTGAGCTCACTTCCTCTTCCTCCCACCTACGTTCTAACCTATCAGGGCAAGCAGCTTCTTTATTTAATCAACCAATGACCTTCCTCCATCACTCGGTGATAGACTCACACCAGCAAGGCCTGTGAAAAGTGTTGGTTTTCATTTTAACTTACTGCGTGACTGACTATTGTGCTCCATTATCAAGGTGCTGATACTGTTCAAAATGATGGCATCTACACGAGATATTTCACAGATTATCGTGGAAATGGTAGATACAGCTTGAAAGTGAATGTCCAGGCAAGAAGAAAGACAGCCAGACTAAGTTTAAGACAGCAGAGCAAGTCTTTATACATGCCTGGCTATATCGAAGATGGTAAGTAGCAATAAAATAGAGATGTGCTACCTGCTTCAGGAAATCACATAAGCAAACACGGGAAGGGATGATATATGTGGAAAACCCAAGCATACAATTATCTTTGGGATTCAAAATGATATTCAGTCTGTGGACTCAGCATAAACCATGTTCCCACATACTTTGTTAACGTTTTCCTCGGTTTGTTTCATTTACAAAATCCATTTCCTGTGCTCATGAAAAAGCCCTGTGCTAAAAGCTAGAGCTAGGGAGCCGGATGAATCCTGGTCATCAAAGAACTCGTGCAAAAGCAGTAGGTTAGGACAGGTTAAAAGTTAGTTTTATCATAGTACATTTCAAAATGATAGATATAAAAATAAGCTTTTTTCTCACTTTTCAATGGCTATTGTCAGTCTACATGAGCCCTGAGCAACTGTAAGATCAGCATGAGACAAAGAACGGACAATATGAGAAATACAAACATCCGGGGTATTTTTTATAGGCAAAATTATAATGAATCCACCCAGACCTGAAATCCAAGAAGCAGAAGCTCCAGTGGAAGACTTCAGCAGAGTAGCCTCTGGAGGGTCGTTTACCGTGTCTGGAGCGCCTCCTGGTGGCAACCACGCTAATGTGTTTCCACCCTGTAAAGTCACTGATCTGGAGGCCGAGTTTGAAGGAGATCACATCCACCTTACCTGGACAGCTCCTGGCAAGGTCCTCGACAAAGGAAAAGGTAAGCTTGGTGCTGAGTTTTACAGTATTCAGTATGTAAGAAATTAAATTACATTTTTGCATAGATACTTACAAAACATGTTGCCATAAGGGGCGCATACTTACCCAGCAGATAAAAGTAATATGCATAAGTGTTGTTTATTTAAAAATAAAGATAAGGTATTCTGAATGGAATCTCATTGGCATTCTTTCCTAAAGTTTTTCCAGTATCTCATTTATGAGTAATATGTATGGGGCCTCTACTATAGGTCACTATTCGCTTATTTTTAATGTAAAAACTGAAATTTTTTGGAATTAGCCAACTTAAAATTTTTATTAAAAAATTCCATATTTTTATCTTAAAATTATAAAAATCAGTCTTTAAGATTATGTGCCCCCCAATCTCCTAGAAAGATGGCTCGGCAATCAAGAGCACGATTGTTTATCCAGAGGACTCAGATCCAGTTCCCAGCTCCCACAAGGCAGGTCCCAACCATCTGTCACTCCAGCCCCAGGGGACTCTCTACTGCCCTTCTTCACGGCAGATAAGCACATGAGGTGCAGGCAAAACACCCATGCACATAATAAACTACTAAACATTAATTTTAAATAAAGAATAGAGGAGAGGAATAAACCTAAGGAGCCGGTCGAGGTCGGCCCGGGCCCCGAGCACACCTGTACTTAGTGCTCATCACTTCCGCGCCCTGTGACCCACCTCAGCTGCTCTCCGCTTGTCTTTCCCTGGGTGCCCCACCCCCACCCCATTACTCCTCTCTCAACGTAATAAAAAGCCACAACAGATGCTCACGGTCTTTACTGCACAGGAACATTGTGTGTCCCTTGTCCTAACTTAAAACTGAGTTCAGCTCTTTCAACATCTCTCTAAAAAGAAACCTGGGCTCATGGTGGATAGCTGGTATTAATGATAATAAAGTTTTTCTCTGATTTTGTGCCTGGACGTTTTTTAAATAACTGTTCCTGTCCTTGTCTTTAAAGTCAGTGAGATGGGATACCCAGACACAACCTGTTCCTGGGCTCTCCATCACTAAAGCTCGGCATGCAAGGCTGGTAACTCCTACGCAGGCGCAGTGCAGTGCAGAGAGCCGTCCTCCTGACTCTAACACCTGTCTCTGTCTCTTTTCTAGCGCAAAGATACATCATCAGAGTGAGTCAGCATTCTCGGGATCTCCAAGAAGATTTTAAGAACGCTACTTTAGTGAATACTGCTAGTCTGAGACCTAAAGAGGCTGGCTCAAAAGAAAATTTTGAATTCAAACCAGAAACTTTGAAAATAGAAAACGGTACGAAGTTGTACGTTGTGATTCAGGCCAGTAACGAAGCCAATCTCACCTCAGAGGTCTCCAACATTGCACAGGCTGTCAAATTCATTCCTCCACAGGTACCTGACCTGGGTACCAAAATGCCTGTACCCAGTTTGACAATTTTTGTATTTGCTGCAACTTTATTCATATTTTAAACTAGAAATTGTAATGGAACTAAAATTCAACCTTATTTAGAACTAATTTGCTAACCTCTTTATCTACTGTACAACTCTTTGTAACATGAAAGTGAGCGTTCAATGTTGTAAATCTTGTATTTGGGTCAATTAAAAATCAATTAAGTTGCTGTATATAAATATTTCCTTAATTTAACTTTGAAGAAGAGGAGTTAAATTGAACAACTCATTTCCCAAATATTAAATTGAAAAAGTTATTACACTAAATATAATATGTAATTTTATAGAAATAAACACACAAAGAAACAATATAAAGCTCAGAAAGAGAAAATTATGGCTGTTTACAGTCTAAATCTGAAAAAAAAAAGGAAGAAAAAAACACGGATTAATTTCCATAGAGCACTGGGAAACTAACTCAATATAAAAAAAACGTAGTATTCTGGAGGCAGTGCACACATATGGGTGGATACAGGACGGAAAAATCTTCCAAATTAAAAGGTAAATTTTAAAATGAAATTTTAAAATGAAGGAAATATCTAGATAGCCTTAGAATTTTGAAAACCTTTTAAGGAAAACCTCTGACTAGGTATGGTGGTGCGTGGCGGTGAGCTCAGCAATTAGGTATGAAGGAAGGAGGACCGGAAGTGAGACCAAACCGCGTAGCCCAGTAAGGAGGACCGGAAGTGAGACCAAACCGCATAGCCCAGTAAGGAGGACCGGAAGTG
>NC_022022.1:38483715-38490244 GCF_000317375.1 Microtus ochrogaster | reverse complement strand
GGGGGGGGGGACTTAATTGGGGGACGGGAAGAGACAGAAATCTTTAATAAATGAATAAATTAAAATAAAAAAAACTCAGTTCAGCTCTTTCTAAGTCTCTCTGAAAAGAAACCTGGGCTCATGGTGGAGAGTTGGTATTAATGAAACTGAATTTGCTTTTCTCCGATTTTATGACTGGACATTTTTTTAAATAACTGTTCCTGTCCTTGTCTTTAAAGTCAGTGAGATGGGATACCCAGACACAAACTGTTCCTGGGCTCTCCATCACTAAAGCTCAGCATGCAAGGCTGGTAACTCCTACGCAGGCCAGGCGCTGTTCAGTGCAGAGAGCCGTCCTCCCAACTCTAACGAACACCTGTCTCTGTCTCTTTTCTAGCAAGGACATATGTCATCAGAATGAGTCAGCATTTTCGGGATCTCCAAAAAGATTTTAGCAACGCTACTTTAGTGAATACTTCTGGCCTGATACCTAGAGAGGCTGGCTCAAAAGAAAATTTTGAATTCAAACCAGAAACTTTGAAAACGGGAAAGAGCACCATGTTCTACATTGTAATTCAGGCCATCAATGACGCCGGTTTCACGTCAGTGAACTCCAACATTGCGCAGGCTGTCAAGTTCATTCCTCCAGAGCACAGTGTCTCCACACGGGGCCCTAATATTTCTGCCAGCCCTCTGACAATTTGGGGGTTAATTGTGATTTTTAAATATATTTTAAACTAGAATTTATACTAGAACTAAAATGCAATCTTGTATATACTTGCTAAGAGTTTCTTTAGAATGAGTTTACTAAACCCACTGTCAGCTAGTCAACAACTGTAATACAGAAATTAATATTCGAAGTTATTAGAAAAAATGCTAGACTTAACTAATACTAATTATTTTGCTAAATAAAAATCAAGACTAACATGACCTCAATCATTAATCATTCCATTTATTATGGAAATAGATCTCTGTTCTATTTTCACAGTGTGATTCAAATTCACATTCTATATTAACAAAATGAAAATTTACACAAGCCACCTGAAAGGATTTGTGCATAGATAATAGCAAACAATTTTATATTTGAATTATCTGTAACATAATTGAAGAGAAATACTTCCTGTTTGCACAACTGAAGTAAAAAGGAACTATGGAAGTAATTTGTAAAGAAAAATGGTCTCAAGTGGTCAGAAAGTCAAATGTCTTTTGTCATTGGCTGAAGGTATTTTATCAGTCCTAGGTGCAAAATGACGAGCAAAGAGTGCTTTTGTTCATGAACTGTGGGCATCATAATGAAGTTCTGTTTCTGTCCTGGGGCCATCATTTGATCCTAAGAGTATTACCAAGATGTGTAATTAGAACGGGGATTTTTTTTCACTGCTGTAAACTTTGCATCCAGAGCAGAATTAGATATAGAATAGACAGTCAATAAACATTTTTTAAATAAGTTCATTCGTTTATACTCTCAAAAACAAATATAGCCCAATCATATCAATAATACCTACATAATATTGTGTGTGCATGATAATGTGAGAACTTAAATAAAAGTGATCTACTTTATAACACTAATCTTAAGCATAAAGTTTCAAAAAATGATGTATAAATGAATATAAGACCTCAATAGAATGTAAAAGCTAATACAAGCTGGTAGTGCTGCTATAATATGATCTTCCTAAGGAAAAAAGTTTTATTAGAAAAAAGCCCTTTCTTATAGGCAAGATTTAAAGAACTTTTAAAGATCTAAAAGGAAGGAGCAACATGAAATCATGAAACATCAACAAACCAATTAAAAAGAACATATAAAAAACAGGATTACCTAGTTGATTTCATGCCATTAATCTAAAGATGATTTAATATAAAAATAACATCGGTACATGACCATATTAATCACTGAAAAAATACTTGGCAAGTTCTGATGAAAAGAGAAAGAATAGAAACTTCCTGGTGGAGGGAGTTTGATTGTATTTGGTAAATATAAAGATATACACACTACTTACAGGGATGTCCGTGTGTGTGTGTGTGTGTGTGTACGTGCGTGTGTGCGTGTGTGTGTGTGCATGCGTGCGTGAGCGTGCGTGCGTACGTGTGTGTGTGTGTGTGTGTGTGTGTGTGTGTGTGTGTATGCATTTGTGTTCTAGAATCCGTGAAGAAAGATACTCAGTAGATCTGGATCTGAGGGTGGATGCTTGTAATCCCAATACTCAAGAGACTGAGGAAGGAGGATCACAAGATTGTGACCAGTGTGGGCTACATAGCAAGACATTATCTCAAAATGCCAGTACACAAACTGTAGGTTAGTTTTGTTAAGAATTAAAAGCAGAAGGGTAGAGAGATGGCGCTGCAGTTAAGAGCCGGGGCTGCTCTTCCAGAGGAGGAAACTTGCATTTTCAGCACCCTCATGGAGACTCATAGCCGTCTGTAACTCCACGTCTAGGGAATACAGTACCCTCTTCTCAGCTCTGTGGGCACTATACACATGTGGTGGACATACATTCAGGTAGGCAAACTATCAATACACATGAAATTTTAAAATTAAGAATTAGAACAAAACCTCTAACTATTCAGGAACTCGACAAGTAAGTAAGGTGTGGCGCGTTCGTGCAATCACCCTCCCAGCGAGCTGCTTGCCCTCTATTGTTATCCTGAAGCACTGACCAGACCCGGGCAAGGAACAGGACTAATTGGCTCACACATCCCAGTCCCAGCCTGTCACTGAAGGAATTCAGGGCAAGAACCATGGAGAAAAGCTACTTACTGTCTTGTTCACTCTGACCTGCTCAGATATACAGCCTAGAATCACACACCCGTAAGTAACACCATCCACAGTGGATTGGGCCCTTCCACCATCATCAACCAAGAAAATGCCCTCACAGACAGGCTCACAGGCCCCTCTGATGGAGGCAGTTCTTCAATTTAGGTCCCCTCTTCCTAGGGACTCTGGTTTGTATCAAGTTGACAAAAAAAAAAAAAAACCAGCGTATACAAAACTGAAGGATACGTTAAACATATTTCAAACATATACTGCTAAGTAAGGAAAACCACAGACGGGCAGGTAAGGTGTTTTATAAAGTCCACAGATTAAAATACAAATGGTTGTATGCTTGTTTGTGGATATAAGTGGGCAAGAAGCACACTAACCTCTTCAAGTGAATACTTTGGACAGGGACAGGAAGGTAATCTAAGCTAACGCTATTGGGAGTTTTTAAAGACTTACCTTGTTTTAAATTATGTGAATGGGGGAGTGGGTTATGTGCACCAGAGTCAACAAACGCCAGAAGAGGGTGTCTAATCCCTTAGAGCTGGAGCTGCAGGAGGCTATAAACTGCCTGACATGGGAGTTGGGATCCGAACCCTGGTCCTCTGTGAGAGCAGCGAGTATCTGTAACCTAGCACTGGGTGCTGAGACAGGGGGATCCCTGGGGCTCAATCAATCTTCGTCTGACCTTGTCGTGCATGCACATGGGCACATGTACACGTGTATCTACACATACGCATGCACACACATGCACATGCCACACATGAAAAGTTAACTAACGAAATAAAAAGGAATGCTTGCTTATATCTTCCAATACCATTGAACACTGCTGACTCAGTTTTACTCTCTATCAATACTGAAAACAATTTTAAAAAGCAATACAAGTTGGCAGAGAGAGGACAATGGGAAGATAAATAAATACATGAGTTCCTATTATCTCATCTTTAATATAGTAATGAAATGATTATGTCTAAGATTAAAACAAGTAGCTTGGAAAAGAGAAGAAAGGAGATAGCGATGGGTGCAAAGAGACACACACCTGTATCCCAGCACTCAGGAACCTAAGTAGGGAGATTACAAGTTCAAGGCCAGCCTAGGCTACAGAGATCCTATCTAGAAAAACAAAAAAGGAAAAAGAAATAATTCATACAAAATAACTCTGCATGTGCCCCCCCCACCCATTCCATTCTATTACTCTGTTGCTCTCATTCTCATGTTTGGACCTGATTCACCCATGCTTCGTCCATATTTACAGAAAAAAGACAATGAACACATGCCAATGCTGGCTAATTCTCAGCATTTGAGTTACCAGTCTCATCATTGTTCATTTCTGTGCTGTTTAAATATTTTGATGGCCATGCACTTTATTCATTAAATCAATGAAGTATTTGTTTTAAAATCCAAAAATAAAAGCAAAAAATGTTATGCAAGTGTAGGCATGTACACACGCATGCACATGAGTGCACACCTATACACAGACAGAAGTTGAAACTACAAGCAGCGTAGAAAGATACAATTGCAGAATCAACGCTGCCCACCCTTCTGCTCCTCAGTGCCCCCATGCTGCCTTCCCAGAAGCAAGCACAGCACCTGGACAGTTCCCTCCCTCCCTTCCTTTCCTTCCTTCCTCCCTCCCTCCCTTTGTTTCCTTCCTTCCTTCCTCCCTTTGTTTCCTTCCTTCCTTCCTCCCTTTGTTTCCTTCCTTTCTTCTTTCCTTTCCTTTTTTTCTTCCTTCCTTCCTTCCTCCGTTTCCTTCCTTCCTTCCTTTCTTCCTTCCTTCACTAAAGGAGCTCGTGAGCTGACTCAGAACCAGAATTCAGTTCTCAGTCCTCCAGTGTGGGTCACTGTCTGTAACTCAGGGAATTTCTCTTCTAGCTTCTGAACTCAGCGGACACACACATGGTCCATGGACAAACATACAGACAAGACACCCATATACTTTTTTAAAAATCATTCTACACCATAACATACAGATACACTTGTCTGGTATTGTTCCTTAATAATATATGGCAAATTTCACAGAGATCATTTAACTTTTTAGTTTTGTTTAAAATGGCATTAAATAGCAAACTTTGGAAATACTATCACAAGTGAAAAGATAGATGACAGAAGGAATTACAGTTTGCTCCAGCACGTTTTACCAGAAACCCTCCCCCTTTTCTCCCGTAAGCTTTGTTTTCTCTCAGTTGGGAATGGAACCCATGACCTTACATGTACACTTGGAAAATTCTACCACCTGGCTACAGCCTCAAAATTTTCCCCCAATTTTTTTCAAATTATAGAGCTGGCCTGAAACCTGAAGAGACGTTCTGGGAGCATAAGACTCCTCTAGTTCTTGTACAACGGCAGCAGAGCCAATGCTAATAGCTGCCCATTCTGTTCTCTCCTTCTCCGCTAACACAAGCTCTATTTTATCCAAGATGACAATATGTACTGTTAAAAATAAGAGCTACTATTCTCCCACAAACGCCCTTCGTTTCTTAACAGGGCACATTACATTTATGAGATTGAATTGCCATTGTGAGGGGCTAAACGGCCCAGTTCTAGCTAGTGATGTGAAAATCAAAGTTTACTAGCTGGGGGGATAGGGAAATGCTTGATTTCAAATAGAGAAAGAACAAATAGAGAAAGTACTTTTGCCTTACCCTTCATCTGCTTTTCGAGTTGAGACTATATGAGGTACCTAGAGGTTCCGAGGCATCCTGAGACATAAAGATTAAAGCTACATGATAAGAGTTGTAAAGCAGAACCTAGCATATACAGTGGTCCGGTCCCTGGCATAAGGGAAGGAGAGAGAAGGAAAGAGGGGGAAGAACAAGAAAGAAAGAAAAAACAGAAAGAGGACGATGAGTTTGAAACCATCCTCGGGTACCTGAAGGCAGCCTGGGTTACATGAGGCCCTGTCTCAGAAAACAGAAAGGAAATTAGCGGAACGTGGGGGCTCACGCCTTTATCCCAGCACCAAGAATTGGAATGCTGAGGCCCTGCCTCACAGTTAAGAACTCAAGTGTGAAAGAACAACGCATAGCAGGGTAGGATCTGGGTTCCCCTTTGCGCTCAAAGATCCTCCCAAAGCTTTGTTTGTTTCCTAGATGATTCTAAACATGTCTCAGACAATCACAAGCTATCATAGGGGATCGATCTCTTCCCCACAGACTCAGGGCCTGGCAGTGAGTGAAGCCATAGCAGTGAAAGGGACAATAAAAACAAAGGTCTCCACTCAAGCCATAGGTAGCCCTGGACACCTGGCCACATGCAGGAAATCCCGGCCAGCGATTCTGTAGTGTCGGTTCTATTTATGCTTAAAGAAAGTTAGCCCATGCTTTCCTGTCAGAGATACTCACTGAGGCTCCCTGGGAGAACATCAGGGCGGGTGCACAGCAGCCCAGGAGGCTCCTGCTCTTGGAAGAACTTCCACTGATGCTCTGACCATGGACTGGTCCCTAGTGACCTCCTGGGTCGCTGTTCTGAGAGCTTCCGGTAGGAGCTGCACCCCCTCCAGGGGTCGCTGTTCCCCCAGACCCACTACAGCGACTCCACCCGGCGGTGAGTCTTAGGCCGGCCGCTAGGGGTCGCTGTCCCCCAGGACCAGTGCACTACAGCGACTCCACCCGGCGGTGAGTCCTCGGCCGCCCGCCAGGGGACGCTGTTCCGGCGAAAACCCCCGCCGAGGCCACGCCCCCGCGGTCGGTTGTCTTCCGCCGCCCGGGAGGGAGACGGCTCCCACTGCGGGACCGCGGGGCCGGGGCGGGTGTCTTCCCTGACGGACGCGACGTGCGTCCCGGCGGCGGCTGC
>NC_022022.1:38464771-38483503 GCF_000317375.1 Microtus ochrogaster | reverse complement strand
CGCCGCCGCGGCGCCCCCCGCCTCCCCGCTAGCCCAGCCGGCGGCTCTGTCTCGCCGCCGCCGTCGCCCGGCATGAACATCATGGATTTCAACGTGAAGAAGCTGGCGGCCGACGCGGGCACCTTCCTCAGCCGGGCCGTGCAGGTACGGCGGCGACGGTTGAGGACGGGGCGGTGGCGCCGGGGAGGCCGAGGGGAGGGCGACGCCGACGACCCGGCCTGCTGCTGGGCGCGGCCTGGCGCCCCGGTCCCGCCGGCCGTTTCCGCGTCGCTCTACCCAACCGCCGTTCGGCGCCGAGCGAGGCGAGCCCGGACGCGGCCCCGAGCGTCCGCCACCCCGGACACACCTTGGGCTCACCCCGGGCCGGAGGCCTCGGTGTCCCGGCGGGCGAGCCAGGGCAGGCTGAGCACCTCTGCGCCACCCCCACCCTTCCCTTGGGTCGCCCTCGCCCTCCGGGCCGCGTCCAAGGAGGGAGTTTCCTTTTCCTGCTCCACTGCCCCCTCTGTTCCCACCAGCCTCTCCGCCCCTGGAGCAGCCCGTGGGGGGAATGGAGAGCGTCTGTCCCTGTCGGCGTCCCAGCTTCACCAAGGACGCAGGAAACCTAAGATTAGGGGCGCCCTGACCCATTCCCCAAATAGGATCTAGAGCAGGGGTGAGAAGCGGGCAGGACTCGTGTTGTTGTGGCCGTGGTCACGTTGGTATGCTTCTGGCACCCTTGGAGGGGGAGAGTTCACTGCGTCTCCTTATTCTGTAATCAAGGAAGGGAACTTGGGCAATAGGGAACTTGGGCAGATTTTTTACAGTCAACACATGATGCAAACGCAGTTAAATCTATGAACAGATGTCAATTTCACAACACGGGTTATAAACAATCTGGTATTTGTGTTACTGACATAGGGTAGCAACAGAATTCTCTTCTGTAAGGAGAAAAGTAATGCCCCGTGTGCCAGAATTACACCGAACTATACGTCTCCCTTCTGTTATTTCATTTCTTGTATCCTTTACCCCAATTTTATTGACACCGTTGATATCATATTGAGTTGCCCTTGGCAAAAGACTGGGAGAGTCCCCCAATTAATAACCGCCTAGCTTATGAAAAATAGTTTGCTGTCCATTTAACATATTCGCTGCACCCTCTGTCACCTCGCCAGAGACACAATGGTAACCCTCCTTTGGATAAAAGGAAGCAACCTCAGAGATGTAAATAGCTTGCTTGACTTGTGTGGCTAGTTGTCAGCTGTTGCCCTCTGGCCTACTCCAACACTAGAAGCTGGTTTTTCTGAGTGAGCACTGCAGGCTTATGTGTAGACTAGGGACACGAGGCGGCCCTAAAAGACCTTGAAGATCATTTGTTATCAACAGCGAGTAACTGAGAGGTGGGAAATTCTAATTCCATCTTGCTTTTGACTTCCTGAGCCGATGTGATGAGTGACAAGCTAGCTGCCGTACTTTGTCCTTTATCCTACGTCCTTCCCAGATATGTATGGTTAAATAAATGGGAAACGAAAGAAAAACATTTTTAGACTCAAGATCAACTCCACTAGAGAACAGAGTCTGGTATTTTTTGTTTAGTGTTGCTTACCTGTATTCTGGATATTTAATGAAGATTTGACATTTCAGAATGCCATAGCTTTATACAGTTGTTTCAGACACATAATGTGTTGTGCTTCAACAGCGCACATTTATGCAATTCAATCTAAATTATTGAGAGACTCAGTTTTAAAAAAGCAAATCTAGAAAAACTTAAGAGCTGCACTTCCCAAATGAATTTTAATTGTTCATTGTTTCAAGTGCTTTTTAAAAAGGTTTTTAAGTTGTATCCTAATATGTGAGCTGGCAAATAATTTTCAGTCTTATTCAAGCATATGTTCCATGCTTAGCTTCTGTATTAGGAACACCACTGACTAGCAGCTAATACACTCAACAAAGTGTTTCTCCTCATGAAACTTAGAGTCTCACAGAACACAGACTAGAGTGGAGCAGGTGATGGTAGTGAATAGCGTGCTAGTGGAGGGGATCGTCGTGTTGCAGCAGTGGGGGAATTCGGCATGCCCTTCTCAGGATGAGTACAGACCTGAGTGAAGTAATGAGACACAGTATGTGGAGGTTTTACTTGGCTTTTGTTTTGGAAGAAAGGTATTCCAGACAAAAGAAACAAGTTCAAAGACTTTGGTGCTCTAGGGATACTGGGGAGATCCAGTGGGAAAGAGCTGTGGCCACACCGGCTGCGGGTGTTTGTGATTTAGTTGGCAGTCTTGGCTGTCACATTAGCCCTGGAGCATGAGAAAAAGATGTGTGAAAAAGGACCCCTTGGATTTTGGATTCAACCATTTTTTATTAAAAAGGGAAAATTTAAAATGGAGAAAGTCTCCTTTAGTATTAAGGTTCCTTTTATATTGTCTGTAACTATTAATGCCACATGCTGAAATATTATGGTTAAACTTACAGTTTGGGGTTTGCTGTACGGTTGAGAGCAGATTAGCAGAGCGGTGATAGTTATTGAAGCTGAATTGTGGGTACAGACTTACAAAGTTTCATTATACTGTTTCCACTATACTGTTAGTTTTTTGTATGTTTGACACATTCCACGGTGTTTTTTAATTAAATTTTTAAGGAAAAGGGGGTGTTTCTAAAATAAAACATGAAAGCTAGAATGCTAGCATAGTAGTTTACAACAAAACCCTGCTTTTTATTCCAGCATTTAGTCAATAACCGAGTTACTCCTCTGAGCTGTGGTGATGCGGGTACAGTGCCAGTGCCAGTGCCAGTGCCAGCTTCGTGCTAGGAATAGTTGTAAGAGCTGTGAGCTGGAGAGTAGTGGAGAGCCAGGCTTTCTCTGTCTCCAAGTAGTTGCCTTTCAAATCAGATTGGATGTTAAAAAATGGACCATTCCCTGGGCAACTACTGTAGGTACTTTCATGTCACCTAGACATTTTTATTAGAAATTAAATTTCTTGTTTAAAAAAACATGAGTCAAAACTATTCAAGTATATAAATAGGTAGATAAGTCTTGACTTAGAACAATATTAGGACAGAATGTATCCTAACTCATCACAGTCCCTTGCCTTAAAGCAGTGTTTAGAAAGAATCTATGAGTTAGACGTTCTATCCTCGTGCTGTTTTCCTGTGCTACAGTTGACATAGTATGAAAAACCGCATCCGATTATACTTTTTGAGAAGTTGGGCCCCCAAATGTAAGATCCTGGAAAATTACTATTTTTATAAGTTTGCATTTTGATAAAGAAACAGAAATATAGCATTAGCAATGTTACTGTCTATCTGTCCTAGCCCCCTCCCACTTTTTTTTTCTAATTCAAGATAGCATTTAAGCCATCCTTAATTTGGTAATTAACTGAGTATCCTATAAGAAGCAAAGATAGACCTCCAGTTCTGTAAACAAGGAAGCACAGGGTATGGTATATTTGAACTATGGGAGTAAAATAAAGATTGTTAACTTCTTGAGGTCAACATAAAGTTATTCAATCCCAACTCTGACACCTCAGACAAAATGTTTAATAACTCCAACCCTCAACTTATTCCTCACTAGAATTATTATCCCTATCCTGTAAGTTTTTTCAATATGATACATACCTTAGTATATGGAATTTTTGAACATAAACTGAGCCCTGACATTGGGAAGTTCAGAAGCATGACCAAGATGCATTATCTTCTTTGGGGGGAAAAAAAATCATTGTAGAAATAAGCTACACATGGCTGCGCATACCCCAATGCCTAAACTCAGGAAGTAAGGCAGGAAAATCAAGTTGAAGGCCAGACTGGGTATATATGCATGGCTGTCTGCCTCTCAATAATAATGATGATAATAGCAAATGTGTTAAAATTTTTTGAAAAACTAATAAGAAAGCTATGTTTGCTGAAATATGAGGCATATGTATGAGTATAGTAACGCTAGAAAACTGAGTGTAAATGTGGGAATGTTTGCAGGTCTTCAGTGCCGTGCTCATGTGGGCCTTCCAGCTGTTTTCTAGACTCTAGGGAAACCTGCCTTTTATCCATGCGGAGGCTACTGTCACTGTCTTTGAGGGTTTGTTTTGTCCATTGTCTGCTCACTAAAGTAAAAGTTTTTATTTTTGTACAGTCTTACTGTATATGAGTCACTGTTGGAGTTTGCTTTCTGTCGCTGTGATAAAGACATAATTAAAACCAACTCGGAAAGAGTTCACAGTCCACCAGCAAGGGAAGCCAAGGCAGGAACCCACCGAAGAGACTGGGTCCACCTGCCTACAGACGATTCTACCCATAGTGGGCTGGGTCCCCCTACCTCAGGTTCACAAGAAAATGCCCACAGACATGCATACAGGCCAATCTGATGGAGGGAGTTCCTCCTTTGTTTTTTTTTTTTTTAAACCAGGTATATGAAGTTGACAACCATGATTAGGTGTCACAGTTAGATATTTATTTATAAGTTATATAAAGTTTGCTTTTTTCTTGTTTCTTTGAAGACTCTTAAGTCCATAGCAAATAAATGGTTTGTTAAAAATATCATCTTTGCTCTCTTATATTTTCCTATATTTTTAAGACCAAAATATAAAAAAATAATAAGCCAGCCGGGCGGTGGTGGCGCACGCCTTTAATCCCAGCACTCGAGAGGCAGAGGCAGGCGGATCTCTGTGAGTTTCAAGACCAGCCTGGTCTACAAGAGCTAGTTCCAGGACAGGCTCCAAAACCACAGAAAACCCCTGTCTCGAAAAACCAAAAAAAAAAAAAAAAAAAAAGCCAACAGGCCTACTAGACTGAGATTATGAAGTATTTTTTCCCAAATAACTAACTTTATAATCATTAGCTCTGAAATACTGTCCCAAACTTGTCTGAGTCCTAACTTGTTTTGATAAATTCAGTGACAATTTCTTGAGTTACTGTCATAAACATGTTTTAATAATTTCTAATCTGTACCTATAAATCTAGTGTTTCTAAACATGTTAGACAAAACTGAGATTTTGCATACTAGACAAGGAGGGGCTGTATTTCCCTCACCCTTAGATAATACGTTTCAGTTAGTTCTACCTTGTAACAGACCAAACTTACTAGTAGAGTATCTCACACAAAGACTGACCTAATAGATAATGATGTTTAAATTCATGTTGTTGACTTCTGTTATTAATCTATTCTTTGAAAATCTAGTCTTAGTTACAACAGATTTCTCTAAGGAAATTAATATTTAATATGTATAAACATGGCAAGTGAGCTGCTCCTTCCTCATCGATGCCATCTCTCTGAGCTCCTCTCCCAGGCTGGCTCATTTCTTCCTCAGTGAAGATGTCCCCTATTCTCCTGTTTTCTCCTCTTCCATAGCTGTTCCTCTCTACTTAGATTTATTACGTCACTCAGAAAAAAGTAGAGTCGTCTGTGTTGGTTTTCTGTTGAGCATCTTTAACCCTTTGCAGCGCTTACACTCTGATTAAGTTTTGTTTCTTCCCTACAAGAGTGTTAGATTCTTAAGAACAGAAACTTTGCCTGTTTTGTTGGAAACCTAAATGCTTACCCTAGTTAGTACTAGTTAGTAACTAGCATGTGTGTGTATGTATATATGGATATACATACATATAGAAGGAGAGAACCTACTGCTACAAGTGGCGCTCATGACTGCCACATATGTACATACGCATGCAGACATACACTAAATAAAATGTAATTTTAAATTTTTAAAGGAAGACTAAATATTTGTTGAAGGAATGGATGGAGTAAAGAAACAACTGGCATATATTTTAAAAGCTAAAAGAAGTTTTTCTTGATAATCCTTTAAAGATGATGTTCATCTAAGTGTGTTTCCTTTGTCTCTGTGCTTTCTGAGTTTTACCTCACCATTGGAGGTGAAGTTTTAACATGTAAAATTCTAATATATGCCTCTCCAAAAGATCTGCTTAGACTAAGTAAAGAACACTCGCAGAATGAGAATGCAGTTTACATGGCTGACCTCAGGATCAGGGGCTTGCCATTATTGCTGCCCAGTTCTTAGTTACAGTGTACTGCCTCTGTGCAGTATATGGCAAGTTTGGAGGTCTCAAGGAAGTAGTTGGACTCTGGCCCTATATAGGCTCTTTAGTAAAGAATATGAGGACCCTTAAGCTAAGAGTGCTGATAATCCTTTGAAAGTATTAAGCCAGGAATAGTAAGGCCCAAGGAATGGATATAAGACTCAGAAAAATAAAGCAAAAGAAAGGATTGTAAGTGAGAGGAGAGAAAGGTAGGCATTATTTTATTAGCTAACCACCACATCTGAATTTTTCTACAGTAAAGGGCAAGCGCCATATATTCTAGAAGAGAGCTACAGATGGTGCAGCACTTCAGATGTCACATCTGGTGGTTAGTTGAAAGTACCCAGAAGGCGCCATATGAACAGAGACCTTTTTTTCTCTATTATATAGACACTGCTGCCTTTCCTTAGCCACCATCACAGCCATATAATAAGAATGGGTATGTTGAATGTATCCAACCTCATTTTCTGACCTTTAAAGAGAACACCTCCACTTGGGGCCTTGAGAGATGGCCCAGTGGATAAGAATACATACTAACCGCTCTTGCAGACCGAGGATCTGAGTTGAGTTCCCAGCACCCATGTCTGATGGCTGACAACCCCCTGTAACTCCAACTTCAGGGATCAGTTACCCTCTTCTGGACTCTGGGCACCTACACTCATTTATGCACACACACATATACATATTTAAATTTGTTTAAAAAAATAAGTCTTATAAAAATACTTCTTCTGTGTGAATAACGTAGCAAATATAACATATTAAACACCTTGTTAGAACATACTCTGAAGAAACAAACCTAAGTGATGCTTGCATAGGTCCCATAAATGTGTGACTTGGGTATGATTCAACTTATAAGTAATAAATAAGTCAAAATTTAAATATTTCAAATTTGAATAGCAATTAGCAGGTTCTAAGCAGATACTTTTTTTGTAGACAGTCTTTCTTAATCCTCAGAATGCTTATGATTTGGGAAGCTGAAAAAAGTCAAAACCATTTTGAGCTACACAGTGAAACCCTATCTCAAAAAGAATATAATATGTTGTATCACTTTTATAAGAAAGGATGCAAAACAAAAACTACTGAAAAGTTGCCTGTGTCAATTAGCATACATATAGTCAGGATCTGAACTCAGATTTTACCAGTTCTTGTCAGGAACGTTTATGTACCAAGAAATTTAGAATTCACATCATGCATGTTAACAGAAGACATAAGATAGTCATCATAAGTGCTGTAGTAAGAGGTTGATGAACTACCATAGGCATGCACACACACAAAACTTTCATAAGTAATGGTTTACAGGTAAGCCTGGAGTTTATCTGTTTATATGCTTAGGATTGTTTGGATTTCAATTTGATTTCACTTATTAACAATTTCCTAGCATATATTTGAGCTCTGTTTATATATTCATACACTTATTTTAAATAATCACAGTTCACAGAAGAGAAGCTTGGTCAAGCAGAGAAGACGGAATTGGATGCACACTTGGAAAACCTCCTTAGCAAAGCCGAATGTACCAAAATATGGACAGAAAAGATAATGAAACAGACTGAAGTGCTTTTGCAGCCAAATCCAAGTAAGATATTTGCTTCTCGTCCGCCCTACGTATTGCTGGTAAACGTTTTTTAGGTTGAAAGTACAACTTGTATTTCCATTACTGTTCAGGACCTTTTTTTAAAAAAAGAAAGAAAGAAAGAAAGAAAGAAAGAAAGAAAGAAAGAAAGAAAGAAAGAAAGAAAGAAAGAAAGAAAACAAAAAACTTTTCACTGTCATTTAGGAAGACACCAAACGTTCACTTGTGACTGCCACATGTACCTATGTGCATGCACGTGAGCACAAGTTTTAGGTCATACTGTTGTTGGGTCCGAAGACTGCTCCCAAACAGAATGCTTGTATCCTTCAAGCTCTGTGTCTGTGTTTAGACTCTCTGTAAGAGAGAATTAATACATGTTCATGATAAAACATGTCAGATATGGCTTCTATAGCTGACTAGCCTGATTTTATTTAAGATGATGAACATAACTTAAGAGTAGATTAAAGGCAGCTTCACTGGATATTAAGTTTATAATTCTTCTTCTGAAACTTAAGATCTCTAAGTATACCCAAATAACAAGTTTAACTTGAGAATGTTTCTGTACTAAGGTATATTACCAGGTTTCTGAACTATAAACTTTTAGAGATTATATAATAGTCAACATATAATTATATATTATTAAATTTAAAGGTATATACTTGAACAAATGCTAATTTTACATTTTTAAGAAGTAGTAAGTGACTGGAAGGGGAACAAACTTCTAAATAATTCTGCTTTTTTGAAATAATTGCTGATTGATTTAAAATTCTTTTCATTTGTTTTGGTTTTGGGGAAAAGGGTCTTCACTGTGTAATAGAGGCTGGCCATGAACTAGAGTGTCCCCCTCCATCTCCCCAGTACTGAAGTTACAGGTCTGTCTTTTGAAACACTGGTATTTGTAACCTTTCTCCTAGATGCCAGGATAGAAGAATTTGTTTATGAGAAACTGGATAGAAAAGCACCAAGTCGTATAAACAACCCAGAACTTCTGGGACAATATATGATTGATGCCGGGACCGAGTTTGGCCCAGGGACAGCTTATGGTGAGTGAAAGTGGAAGGTTCGGAAAGGAACCATTTTCACATTTAGATTTCTGATGTTGTGAGATGTGAGCATACAGTAGAGCCGATTTTAACTTTGTTTATTATGTTAAAATTATGATGAAAAAATAGTTACTTAGAACATTCACATCTTAGATCTTTTAGGTCTAAATGTTAAATGAATTCATGTTCTTATTAACTTTCATTGCCTGTATTATAGTAGAAATTGTTGTGATGACTTACATTGAAACTTTGAGTGCTTATTGGTATTAGAGCACTTCACATGCTAGGTGTTTGACCAGACCTTATTGCTTCTGACCTCTGTGCAGTCGTCCTCTGGGTACATCACTGCGCTGCATTTCTAGTCATGTTTTCCGTCACTGTTTACAGGTAACCCAGCTTGTTAGTTCCTGGACCAACTTGTATTACATTGGAAGTTTTTTGTTGTTGTTTTATTTTGCTCTGTGTACATGTATGTGACTGTGTATGTCTATATGAATGTATGTGGTGTACATACCACAGTGCTTATGCAGAGATCAGAGGACAGCTTGAAGGAATTGGCACTCTTCTATCATGTGGGTCCCAGGAATCAAATTCAGGTTGTCAGGCTTGGCAGCTCTGGCCCTACACAGACCACAAAGTTCCATGTTTCTATTATCAGACCTAATTTTCTTATGACATAGCACTATTACAGATTTCTGTGTTAATATTCTGTTTGTGTCAGAAGGAAACAAACCTAAATATTATTTAATGCCACTAGTTGACTGAATATATATGTAACATTGAAATATTTACAGTATATTCTTTGTAATTCTAAATCTGAGAGATTTGAAATGATTAACTTTGAAATTAAAGTGTGACTGCTAATTTTAGAGAAATTTCATGCTTTATTGCTTTCTTGTTCTGAACTCATACAGAATCTATTACCAGAAAATAGTGGCCAGAAATTGGTATCCTAGGCATTGGTCTAAGCACAGTATAATATATTTATTATTTTGGTAAATCCTCACTTTTTGTATCTTTTGGAGTTTTGAGACAGAGTTTTACTATGTAACATTTTTAATAGTATAAATTCTGTTGTGCCCATTTTAAAAACAAGGAAATTTAGGTTTGAAGAGGCTAAATAATCTGTGACCACCCTGATAACAATTCAAAAGCAGATGTCCGTATGTAGAGACAGGAGCTCTTAACTCCTTAACAATGTGGATCTAATCCCATTTTAACATAAAAGGATTAAGATCTAAAGAACCCAAGTTTACTGGAGGTAGAATTGGAAATAGAATCCTGATCACATGCTCTTTCTGTCTGTTCTAACTCTGTTTAAATATCTGGACTAAACTCTTGTGAAACATGAGCCTGCCTGTCTTCCTTCCTTCCTTCCTTCCTTCCTTCCTTCCTTCCTTCCTTCCTTCCTTCCTTCCTTCCTTTCTCTCTCCCTCCTTCCTCTCACCTTCGGTCCTTCCCCCCTCCCTCCTTTTCTTTCTTTCTTTTCTTTCTCTCTCTCCCTTTCTTTCTCTCTCTCCTTTCCTTCCCTTCCCTTCCCTTCCTTCCTTCCTTCCTTCCTTCCTTCCTTCCTTCCTTCCTTCCTTCCTTCCTTCCTTTCTTTCTTTCTTTCTTTCTGAGGGAGAAAGAGTTTCTTTTAGCTCACACTTGCAGATTACAGCAACAGACCCCAAAGAGAGATGGTTCATGCATCTGTATTAGAAGCTGAGATGAACACTAGTTAGTGCTCAGCTCATCCTGTATTTCAGAGTCTGCAGTCCCTGCCAGGGAGAGTTACACTCACAGTGAAGATGTGTGTTCCTTCCTCAGTTAACACAGCACAGGCACACCCAGACTCTGTCATGTTGACACTTAACACTAACCATCACCCCTAGCTTATGATAACAAAAATGAATGAATTTCATATAAAGCTTTGTAAATGTCTTCAAGCATTCTTGGTTGGATGTGGTGTTTCCTGTGAACCATGTGATAGTCTAGTGAATTCCAAAAGGTAGAGCCCCTTGTTATAGGAATAAAAAGCAATCAGAGGTCCATGGGTGCTCCAGTACCTCCACACTACCCCTAATGCCTCGATGTGAGCTTCTTAAGATGTAAACTCTAATTTGTGGATATTTCAGGTGTGTATGGATACAGAAACAGGGCAGATTATGACTTGGTCTACTTGTTAAGTACTTTAAGTTTTGTATTGGGCTATATCCTCAGGCCAGCTTTATGCCTTCCATGTATCTGTGCTCTTTGATCTCACTGTTAGAAATTATAGTTATGGCTGGGCAGTGGTGGCGCACGCCTTTAATCCCAGCACGCGGGAGGCAGAGGCAGGTAGATCTCCGTGAGTTCGAGGCCAGTCTGATCTACAAAACTAGCTCCAGGACAGTCACCAAAGCTACAGGGAAGCCCTGTCTCAAAAACAAAACAAAACAAAAAAATTATAGTTATCATTGCTAGGCAGTTAGTTCATCTTTGTCATTTTCATTTAGATATTTACTTTTAATTTGCTTTTTAAATAAGTATACCTTTCAAGTAATCTGTTTGATTCTGAGTTAAACAAGCTGACAACTAACTTGAGCAAGTCAAATAGATAAGTTACATATTAATTTTCTAACATTACTAGACAGAGCTTTTAAAAAACATACAATTTTTTGTTCTTTTGCAGGTAATGCCCTTATTAAATGTGGAGAAACACAGAAACGAATCGGAACAGCTGACAGAGAGCTGATTCAAACATCAGCCTTAAATTTCCTCACTCCTTTAAGAAACTTTATAGAAGGGGATTACAAAACAATCGCAGTGAGTTGGGAAATATTCCATTTGTCACGTAATTTAGATTTATGCTTAGTTTTTAATGGATAATCCTAGTGCTGGTAAATGTTGCAGATTAAAACATTTAAATACCCCGAACAGGTGCATATTCATCCAAACATAAACCTCAAAGAGCTATTAGTAACACAATCCCCATTTTTCAGTCCTGCATTGTTGTTGATATGCCTGTGCATTGATTTCCATGCCTTACCAACTCTCAAATCTGTGGTGAATTTGTTAGCATTCAGGCACACCTAGCCCACCCTTTGGAGACCTGGCAGAATGCATCACCTCTATGCACATGCCTCGTAAGCAGGCAGTACCCTAACCTGCTGTGTGGTCTCTGTGCACATGCACTGTGCTCTTCCCTTTAAAAGGCAGAACCCTTCTCTCTCTTCTCCTCTCCGCAGCCCCCGCCCATCTCTCTGCCTCTCTATACCTCTGTGTGTGTCTCTCTGTGTCTGTCTCTCTGCATTCCTGTATCTCTCTTTCTCTCACACCCCACGAGGCTGCTCTGCACTCCCTCCCCTAATAAAGAAACCCTGCACATGAGTGCTGTCTGTTAGCATGTCTCTCTCTCACCCACCCTGAGGCCCCTTGGCTCCAGCACACCACGGTCTCTCTCCGTTTTACAACAGAAATTCCTGTAATGGTTATGAAAACAAAGTATCATTATAGTATACTTGCATATTAATTTAAACTGAAACTAGAAACCTATTAATTAGTTCTGCTTCTATACTTTGAGTTATTTATAAATAACAGCCTATACTAATTATTTCTGTTCCTGTACTTTATCTGTGTGTTCCAGGAAATGTATTATTTTTAAAATGTTTATTTCATAAACATTGATGTTGTCACTTTCTTTCTAAATTTAATCTGTTAGTCCATGAACTTGTCTTATTTCTGACAGAGAAGGACGCTGTTAACAGATATTTTTCCATAAGACTTTCTCAGTGCCACTCACTGGTATACATCCAACCACAAACTTTAATTTGCATATTCTGTTCTACAGAGTGTCCTAGAAGTTTCAGTATGTTTAATCATGACTTCATCTCTGTAAACAAAAGTAGTTTGGGCTTGACCTAAATTGATATAACTAAGAAAGATACTAGATTAAGCCAAGAATATGGCTCAGTATGAGAGTACGTACCTAGCATGAAGACTGGGGTTCAGTTCCTTCCACTAAAAAAATTAACATGTCAGTAGAATGAAATCTGATATATGGAATATAAAAATTAAGAAAACAGACTCAACTATATTTAGTATAAAGCATTATACAGTAACTTGAGTTATGTTTATGTGTTATTTTGTCTATAAATTTGAAATTCTGTTTCAGAGTAGTTGAGTTACATTTGTTGCTGTAACATAGTAAAAACAGCTTGCCCAGTCTGTCAGGGAGATCACATAGGGCTTCACAGAGCCTTGTCCTAGACCCCTCTAACAATCTAAAACAGCTTCTTACCCCTAGCCACCTCTGACACTCAGCCAAATGGCTCTCGGTTGTGGGAGCTAGACTGCACTATAGGATGGTTAGCAACATCCCTGGCTTCTACCAAGTAAATGCTATTTTAACACCTCCTGGTTGTAGCATCCAAAGATCGATAGTGCCAGATGTTCTCCAGAGGGAAAGAAACCTGGTGGGAGGGAAACATACGGCAAGATATTAAAACTAATACACCTTTATTTCTGGGGCATCTTTTCCAAATTCCTTGGATTCAGAATCTGGAATGTCTTGAAGTAGTTTTAAAGGGGCAGGTAAGGGAAATGTTGGGTATAACGTGCCTATAATCGTAGCATTCAGAAAGCAGAAGCAGGAGTATTGCCACAGTTCAGGGCCAGTCTGATCTGGTCTACATAGTGGGTGTCCTATCTCCAAGCAAAAAGGGAAGATACCTGTAGGAAGTCTTTATGAGCTTATATACATCTTCCATGTAGGGTGATTTTTTTTAAATGTGGATAATCGTAGCTTTACTTTGTTCTTTTTGATTATTTGTAGAAAGAAAGAAAACTATTACAGAATAAGAGACTGGATTTGGATGCTGCAAAAACGAGACTTAAAAAGGCAAAAGCTGCAGAAACTAAAAGTTCAGTAAGTAGTGTATGTTTATCTGTTTCTAATAGAAAAATACTTTGGCTTAATAACTTCAAAAGTATTTTACTAGTACACTGTTTAAGGTATAGACTAGACTATGGCATTTGGAGTGTATTTTTGTCTTGAAAGAGACTGATGAGAACTTAATACATCCAAGTAAATACAAGTGGTCATTATCGAGAGGCATTAGTCCCCAACACTGAGGTGGTACTACAACTGCTCTGTGCATCATTCCTAGTGTGCATGGCTAATAGGCTTTTTAGGAAAATAATTATAGTAGGAAATGGGAGAAGATTTTAATCAAGATGAAAATGAATCAAGTTTGAGAATATTTGCCTATGACAAAGTAATTTTCTTTCCATATCTAACTCAAAATAAGTAAAGGCTATCATCAAGAATAGTTCCAAAAGATTGAATAGTATTAGCTGGGCCGTGGTGGCACACGCCTTTAATCCCAGCACTCAGGAGGCAGAGGCAGACGGATCTCTGTGAGTTTGAGGCCAGCCTGGTCTATGAGAGTTAGTTCCAGGATAGCCAGCACTGTTACACAGAGAAATTCTGTCTCAAAAAAACCAAAAAAAAAAAAAAAATGGAATAGTTTCCCTCGTAGCTTATTCAAAGAGGAAGAAACCCATGTGGATTAATAAGTTTTGCTATAATTTTTTAGAAAACCAGCCCTAAAATAGTTTTTAAATTATCTATTAAAATGATATTCAAGTGCTTTTATGTATAACTTTTATTAAGTAGTTTTAGTTTTAAACTTTAGTCTAATAGGCATGCTGTCTATATTTTCATTCTATTATATACAGCACTTAAATTAGATTTAAATTCTAACAGTTTGAAAAATAGTATAAGCGAGTGTGAGTTTGTTAAAGGAATTAACATTTTAATTTGAGCTTAGGGATGTGTTTTGTTAAGAGGCATAATATCTGGACTCCCCACCACAACCACAATCATTTTATAATAAGCATATAGTTACAATGCTAGTGATGTCGATAGTTTTCTTTGGAAAAAGAAAGGTTGAAAATTGCTCTGTGGTGAAATTGGTGCTTTGTATTAGCTACCGCTAGGGAAGGGCTAGCTTTGATAATGCAAATTTGCTCTCATTTCCATGTCTCCGTTTATCATGACATCATTACCACAGTGTGATTCCCCTTAAGCAAGCTATCTGTAAAATTAAAATTTATAAAAGAATGCTGTAGATAGCAAGAGACCCTACTGGTTTCTAGTTGTTAAGATAAATGAATTTGTTTGAATTTACTTTAAGATACAAATTTTATAATTAGGAAAGTCTTACCAAGAATCATTGGGAAAAATTATCTAGAGTAGAAAAAACTTTGATGGGCTGGAGAGATGGCTCAGAGGTTAAGAGCATTGCCTGCTCTTCCAAAGGTTCAATTCTCAGCAACCACATGGTGGCTCACAACCATCTGTAATGAGATCTGGTGCCCTCTTCTGGCCTGCAGGCAGACACACAGACAGAATATTGTATACATAATAAATATTTAAAAAAAAAAGAAAAGAAAAAACTTTGATGATTATGGAATAAGAATAATATATTACCAGGCTCCAACACAAACATTTATTTAACAACCATTATGATGCTTCTTTATGATGGCTGCTTTTCAACCTAGAAAAGTGCCAGAAGCACAGATCCAGCTGTAACTGCCCTTTGGGGTTACTGGCGTGTGGCACCACTGCAGGATGCGTAGGAACTAAAAAGAGTCGCCTTCTGAAGAGTGATTCTTCTTGAGACATCTGGAAAAGTTGTTGGCAGTTGATACAGCCATGAAATTTCATGTTCAGAATTAAAAGATGATACAGGTGGTATATATAACCCAGCAATTTATGTAAAGGTTTTTAGAATTAATACAATGAACAATCAAATTTATCTGTACACAAATAATGAAGATATTAGCCCAGACAAAAATTTGTTCTTATTTTTTTCTCAATGATTCATTCTTTTCATTCTTTTTCAGACATTATTGCCATAAGTCTGAATTACTTTTTGCCCTGTCTTTCAAGTAAATGAAAATGATATAGACCACTGGAAGTTTAGTTTTGCTTTTTATTTACTTATTTTTTTGCTTTTTTTCTGATACTTTTCTTGGTGTTGAGTTGGCAAGTACCCTAAATATCGTTTAATTTCACTGTTTGTTTTTTAATGTGGATTATTTTGTGACTACCCATTACTGTCCTCTTGAGGTCTGGGAGCTAGGTTTATTCTACTTTCTAAAATGCGTCCTTCACTGTTTTCCTGTTGTCACTCTTTTAATTCACTTTGTGAGATGTACTCTAATACAAAGTTCATTAATAGTGCAAAAATTTCTGCTACCGCCAGTTCACAAATTTTTAGATTAAACTTTTTGATGATTTAGCCCTATCAGTAAAAAAGTTTTTGACCTACCTGTGTCTAGTATTGACTAATTTATGTGTACTGGTTACTGTATTGAAGAAAGGTAAAACAACATCACAGGCGTTTCCTAAAATATGCCGGCTTAGTGAAAAAGGAAATGAGTAGTTTGTTGATGCAGTAAGACTTCTACTGAGAGTGTGACCTAGCTAGAGACTACTTGCCCTGGATTCTATTCCCTGCATTACAAAATAAATAATAATAAAGTGAAATAAGCCAGACATAGATACACCTGTAATCCCTCTGCTACATAGTGATGTTGAGGCTGGCATGTGATGAATGAGACACGTCAAAAAAAAAAGTAAATAAGTTTGCCAGAATCAAGAAAAAACTTGAATTAGTGCATCTAAATTATATTTGGTAACTTAATATTAGCTTTTTAAAATTTTAATGAGGAAAAAAAACGCTGTTTTTAGTGTTTTTAGCATTTAAAGGAATCTGAGAAAAACGGTCCTTCAGGTAATTCACATAACGTATGTTCTCTCCGTGGACATCTAATCTTTGCCCTGTAATCCTAGTAGGTTAGAACACTGTCTGCACCCACAACTTTACCTGTACGCATTTGCATTTTAGGCTTATTAGAATTACAGGGACTGTGTGACTTTCATACTTATGAGGAAGATCTGGCTGAGAACTGAAAGAGGAAATGGTTAGAGATGCCAAAAATACACAGCATAGAAATGAGGTTTTAATAGGAAGTTTGTTGGTATAAAGTAGGCATTTACAGATGAAAATTTAATTGTGTTAGTTAATTTGTAATTTTTAAAGAGGTATGTTTCTCCCAAACAAGTCTGGTTTGAAATAAAATACCAACTGTCTTTTATTTTGAAAATTCTTTATCTTTGGGTAGGCACTGTTATATGAAATAGGTAGAAAAGCAAATACAGTTTGTTTTTTAGCTAGAAAGAAGAGTAGCTCTTTAATGCTTTACTGTACGGAAGTGACTTGTTCTGGTGTGTTCATAGGTATAATGTGTTCTTTGTCTCCCACCTATGCACTTAAGCAACTAAACTCCGCCCGCCTTGAAGGAGATAGCATTATGGTAAATTTCTCTTACATGCTCAACTTCCTGCATGTAAAATGGCTGAAGGTTTGTTGGCCTACTGTGTTTTCTACATCTTCAGTAAAATGCCTTCTCTTGCTATTAGCTACATGTAGAAATCTAAATAGCTAAAGTTAATTATTGATTTTATCTGGGGGAAAAAATGCCACTTGAAGTGATACTGAAACCTAAAGATCTGCCAAATTTGTAGGTCATGTTAAAACAGATTTTAAAATCATTGGTGTGTACAAAACAGATTTTAAAATTATTGGTATATAATGCTCTTTTACATTTAGCAGAGATGGTAGTTTAGTGTTAGTTTAGACTGCAGTTTCATTGTGCTACTTGTAGCAGTGAAAATCACCAAGACTTACCTTACTTGGAAAACAGTAAAAGTATACAAATTAACTTTGTTTTTTGTTTAATAACTTCAATATTTACCATATTGTTACTGAAATTCAATATAGAATTTTTTTTTCTGCCATTCCAGGATGAGACAAATTCCCATGGCCAGGGCTATTCCATATCCAGTGCAAACTCACTTAAAATTTCAGAGTAGTGATAGCCTGGAATAAGAGAATGAAAGTTGTTTATAATAACTAATGTACACATTGAGCTCAAATTGAAGAAAGTTTTGAGATGTTACATTTGTTTTGGTTTTTGTTTTTTACTTTAATAGAATTATGTGAAGATAGGGAAAGAGTTAATTCATGTTAGCCTCTAGCAATTTATACTCCTTGGAGCTGGGTACATGGTTCAGTCAGTATAGTGCTTGCCACGCACTCAGCAGGGCCTGGGTTTGGATTCCCAGCATCCTCATAAAAAATCCATATATTGCAGTGCATATCTATAACCCCAGCACTGGAGGCCAGGGTAGAAATGGGAAGGTCCCTAGTGCTATTTGGTAAGCTCGAGGTTCAGTAAGAGACCCTAGTCAAACGTAAGGTGGAGAGCAGACAAGAAAGACACCTAAAGTCAATCCCTACCCTCTACATATGTGCACCACTACCACCACCCCATCATGCACACGCACGCACACATGCAAATTAATTCTTGGAATTATAGTATAAATAAGTTACTGCTATTTAAAGTGATAAGAAATCAATAGTCTACTTAATAATTAATGGATCATTGATTGCTTTTATTCTATTAGCATTGAATTAAAACATGAAAAATAAACCTGATGTTTTAGAATTTGCCTTTGTTCCCAACTATTAATTTTTGAAGTGCTGGCTAAATTACAGCTTTTGTTATATAGCAAGAGAACGTATTATTTATTTCCATTTTCCTATCTATAGGTAATTGAAAAGGGTGAGACTATTTCAGTCATTTTTAATTTTGTATAAATCAGGTTTTCTTTTGTCCATGGTAAAAATATCTTAAACAATTTGCAAAACTTTGCTTGATTTATTAATAGCATTTGTTTTACAGTCATTTATCATCTGCTTATATTAAGATCTTTAACTGGCAACCTTAAATTTATTATATTTCAAATTGATTGTTTCTAAAAAAAATAGTTGTATCAGTAACATTCAATGTCTATTTATCCTTTTATTTACTAAAATTTTAGAATTTATACCTGAAAGAAAAGTTAGAAATCATGCAGTTCAAACCTCTCATTTTAGCCGGGCGATGGTGGCGCACGCCTTTAATCCCAGCACTCGGGAGGCAAAGGCAGGCGGATCTCTGTGAGTTTGAAACCAGCCTGGTCTACAGAGCTAGTGCCAGGACAGGCTCCAAAGCCACAGAGAAACCCTGTCTCGAAAAACCAAAAGAA
>NC_022022.1:38458532-38464671 GCF_000317375.1 Microtus ochrogaster | reverse complement strand
ATAAGAAAATATGAAACAAACATGGCTCTCATGTGCTGGGCTGTCCCCTCGGCCCATCGGACTGTAATAACTTCAATGAGGCTGTCAGGCAAAACATGATCCTGATAGGATTTTTCCCGTGCCGGTGAACATCAACTACCTCCATTGGACTTATTAACTAACACAAAAGTAGATCCAAAGTTCTGCCTGGGCCTGGCGATGGTGGCGCACGCCTTTAATCCCAGCACTCGGGAGGCAGAGGCAGGCGGATCCCTGTGAGTTTGAAACCAGCCTGGTCTACAGAGCTAGTGCCAGGACAGGCTCCAAAGCCACAGAGAAACCCTGTCTCGAAAAACCAAAAGAAAAAAACCTCTCATTTTACATTAGAGACTCTGTCGGTTTTCTATGAAAGGTCAGATATTCTCAGTTTGCGAAAACTTAAGTTATTATCTGTAGAGTTATAATATTTTGAAGTTGGTAGTATTGATGCATATAAAAGGCAGACTTCAAAATATATTCAGCTATACTGACTTACATTACTATTGTGTTCACTTTATAAGGTGGAGACTATGCCATTTAAATTATATACATTTTTCTATACTAAGTTGTAGGAAATGTTAAATTCCAACTTCATTTCATGCTCTAAAATTCTCTCTGATTTTTAATGCTGGCTAGATTTGGGCAGAGGAAGTGACAAAAGTAAGTAAAATTTTAAACTATAGATCATGAAACAAGAGTTTAATTGATAATCATTCAATAAATGTTAAATGGACACGAGCCTTGGAGCCACTCACAATTATGGACTATGTTGCAATTCTTTTAATATCAAAACGTTAAGGAAATTATCAAGTTTGTTTACTATTAGCAATTTCACACAGCAGTGCAATTGAGCTCCAAAGATGCTGTATATACCATGGGGAATCCTCGACAACAGTTAAGCAAGTGGCACCGTATTAGTGCCTTGCTAGAAGACAGGTGAAATACTTGATTTATTCATTGACAATTATTTTTTCAAATGTAAAGAATACTGAATGTTGTGACCGCCTGTCTTCAGAGAACTGGGTTTTAGGGAAGTAAAGGTAGTTCTCTTGAGCATCAAAATGAAATTTTCTTTCACTTTAGTAGAAAATGTAAATTTTATACCTGTAAAATGTATAGTTCATAGCTGCATAACAAATAATTTTATTTATAATCAACATCATAATTACATTTTCATCATTGTACAGTGTGACAGGTCTTTTGGGTTTTTTTTTTGTCTTCTCCCTTAGTGTCATACTGCTACTTGTAAAAGCTCACCAGTCTGCCTGTTGTATCTCTCACTTTCTCTTAGCTGGGAAAAGAAATTAAATAGGAAAAGTATAATTTTAGTGCAGATTCATTACAAAGTTAGTTGAGGTCTTCAGACATTGTCCTTGACTCCCCATTCTCAGACTTACCAAAGTCTGCATTCCAAATGAGGATAATGTTAGTAATTGAGGGTGGGATATTTACATAGCGTGGTGAGCCTTGATTTTTATTCTATCACTTAGAAAATTGCTGATTCTACAAGTGTGTTTCATGCAGTTTGTTGAACTATTGATTGTGTGGCTTGGCAGTGCCGTGTAAAATGCTTGACTTAAGATCTCATCTTCCTGTGTGGAATCTTAATCAGCCTGAGTTCTTTTGAACCTCCAGCATGGAAAGAACGCAGAATATGTGAGAGAATAGAAGTTGAGCCATAAAATTGGGCTGTAATAAAAATACCGTGACCAAAAGCAACCTAAAGTAGAAAGTTTATTTTGACTCACAGTTCGAGAGGGAGAGTCCATCATGTCAGGGAAGGTATGGCAGGGCAACAGGAGCAGGAAGCTGGCTGATCACATTTTCAACCAGTCCTAGGAAACAAAGAAAGAGAAAACAGGAAGTGGGGCAAGGCTATAGACTCAGAAAGCTCACCACAGAGTTGTACTTCCTCCAGCAAGGTGCACCTTCTAAATATTCCATGACCTCCTGTCTTAGGTTTCATTCCTGTGAAGAGACAGACACTGCACCGGTGGCAACTCTTATAACGGAAAGCATTCAATTGGGGGTGCTTACAGTTTCAGAGATTTAGTCCATTGTCTTCATGGCAGGAAGCATGCAGCATGCAGGCAGGCTTGGTGCTGGAGAAAGAGCTGAGAGTTCTACATCCCGATCTAAAGGCAACAGGAAAGGCAAGACACTGGGCCTGATTTGAGCATCTGAAACCCAAAGCCCACCTCCAGTGACACACTTCCTCCAACAAGGCCACACTTCCACTCCTATGAGGGGGATATTTTCATTCAAACCACCACACCTCCCAAAATAGCATCACCAACTTTGGACTGTTCAGTACATGAGCCAGTGAAGGACATTTTTCATTCAGACCACCACTTGGCGCGTCTTTCCTTAGTACAAATTCATAAAAAAGTTATGTCTACAAGACGGAAAAGTAAGCCGGGCAGTGGTTGCTCACGTCTTCAATCCCAGCACTCGGGAGGCAGAGGCAGGCAGATCTCTGTGAGTTCGAGACCAACCTGGTCAACAAGAGCTAGTGCCAGGACAGGCTCCAAAGCTACAGAGAAACCCTGTCTCAAAAAAAAAAAAACAAAAAGACAAACAAACAAACAAAAAACCCTGAAAAGTAGGGGAAATTTATATTTTTAAAAAAATGTATTATATAAGAGTGTATGAAAGCATAGTAAATTTGTCTAAGGATTTGAGTTCTTTTAGTATACTTTAACTTCTATCATTTTATGATTTAAAAAAATGTACAGAATTCAAAACTTTATATTCCTAAAGACCTAACCTAAGCCCATACGTAAGTAGGTAGGTCAGCCAAGATTGTTAGAGCAAATCCTCAGTAGTATGATGAGCTTTTCTAGCATATAGGTACTGGATTGTGATACCACCACCTGATAGCTTGCCCATTTTCCAAGTTACATCTTAAAGGATCTCTTCCTGTACACCAACCCATGTTAAACTGTCATAGTAAATAGGTAATTTGCTACCAGTAATTAGATGGTCTTTTCCTCACTAATCTTTACCTTAATAGTAAATTAAGTCAGAAAGAAAAAAAAGACACTCTAGAAGATCAATGATTATTGGTAAAATTCATTGTCTCTAAGCCTCTCTTCTTTGTCATTTGTTGTTCATTAAACTGATGATTGTTGTTGGAGAGGCCACCTGTTCATTTCCTGACCTCCCAAACTCCTGAAAAAAACCACACAGAAACTGTATTAATTAAATCACTGTTTGGCCTGTTTGCTGTAGCTTCTTATTGGCTAGCTCTCACATCTTAATTTAACCCATCTCTGTTAATCTTTGTATTGCCTCGTGGCTGTTTTTTACCAGCAAGGTTCCGGCTTGTCTTTTCCTGGCAGCGGCTATTTGGTGTCTCCTGACTCCGCCTTCTTTCTCCCAGCATTCAATTTAGTTTTCCCCACCTAGCTCTACTCTACCCTATCACAAGCCAAGGCAATTTTCTTATCCATTAACCAATCAAAGCAACACATATACATAAGGACTTCCCACATCAGATGATGCTTATTATTTGCTATGATATTGTTCAGGTAGATAGACAGTTCAGGACATATGACTATTTATAGCAACCTTGAAGTTATACTGGAGCTTGTTGAAGAGATGAGGCTCATTCCTGCTGTTTACTTTCTCAGAATCTCAAGTCTGGACAGTGCAATGTGACTCTCTAAGCTTCATAATATGGTGCTGTTCAGCGGAAGTTAACATTAAGTTTTTTCAGACTTAGAAGACTAATGCCATGACTTTAATGAGATGAGTTAATACTGTCTTTGTTTCCTTTTCTGGCCATTACAGCACTGTCGTCATTTCAAGTCTCATGTGTCTTGCTCACTTTCAGCTGACACCTAAGCTTGTCATTTCTTTATGTTTGTATGCAAGTAGTCATGTTAGTACATCAGACTGTACTTTGACAAACACCTGTGTGCATCCAGCCCACTTTACCTTTGAAGTTCATTTATTTTGATTTCCTGGAGGTTTTTCTATTAAGAAAAGCTATTTTGTAGTCCATCAAGCAGAACAAGTGTGACCTGAGGTGATCGATAAGGTGTTTTTTATGCCTTCTGGGAAAAGAACACTGATTCTTTCCATGAACTTTTTTCTGCTTCCTACTGCCTTCCAGAGAAAATTGACTTTAGGCCTCTTTAAGTATTTGGTTTGACTTGAAGTTAATGTATTAACTTCAATTATTGTGTAATACAATTCAAGCTTATTTTTATAAATATAGTCTAGTGATCAGTGTTTACCTAGTCCCCCTCCCCGAGTTCTGCCACCAGTAGGATGGTAGATCAACAGACTAACCGTGCACTTCTTTGTTAGTTGGCTTATGGGGTCACTTTTGTCACCAAAGAATAAAAGAAAGAAGGCTATGGGAGGAAAGGGTTTGACCTTGCTCTAATACATCTAAGAAGTGATGTCAGTTGTCTGCCTTTGGGTCACTATGCTGGAGACTCAGTAGTGATGGTTTCCAGTAGTGGAGTTAAGCTTGTTGTTTCAAATAAACTCTGAATTTTAATTTTTCCTCCTCATTTTCCTACCAGCTACTTCTAACCAAAGTTTTGACATCTTTAATGCCAGGATTTAGTATATTTAGATTTTGTTAACTTTACAGTAAACTGTTTTGTTCCTGCACCAAACAGAAGCCAGCAGCACCACCTACTTCTCCTTTCCAAAGATCTTGGTGACTTGAAGAGTATTTGTATCATCAAATCAGGGTCTTAGTGGACTTCCTTTTCCTTGAGTCAGTGTACTAGCACACTGAAGACCAGCCATAACTGCTAGAAAACTTTTAAACCCTTATCTTAATAAATAATGCTCCTGACTAAAGCCTATTGTACATACTTTAGAGAGAAATTGTAAAAGAAAGTTAAGTTGTAAGACAACCAAGAACTGTCTTAGCAACAAGTGGTTATTAACTAAACACAAGAGGTGGAAATCCTTTGGCTTTGAAATTGAAGACTGTTGTTAACTTTAAGTATGGGGGAGAAAATCACACAGTAATAAATTGGAATTTTTGAACATAATATTGTTTTATACTTATAAAACTATTTATGGTACTGAGGATTTTATTAAAAATACTTGAAAGGTATACGGTATCATGACTGTCATAATATGTCTTCAGACTGTAAAGTTTTGGCATGAGTCAGGTGTGGGTGAGGAATAAATTCTGTTCATTGTGTTTGGTGACACAATTAGGAAAACCAGTTAAGGCACGCACACACACACACACACACACACACAGAGTTAGGGAATCTTCAATTCTTATTTGTGGTATATTGGGGGGATTTTTTGAGGGGTCCTGTGTAAAGTAAACTAAATCTTCTAATGAGATCCTTAAAGTGTATTCTGATTTAAGTCTGAACAGGAATTACGAATAACTCAAAGTGAATTTGATCGTCAAGCAGAGATTACCCGACTTCTGCTAGAGGGAATCAGCAGTACACACGTGAGTATTGAATCATTCTGAACAAAAGACGCTGAGACAGCACTTAGGCAGCTAAGGAGTTTGTGAAGTTAAAGGCACCCTGAGCTACATAACAGACACTGCCTTTAAGGAAAGCTTCTTGCATAGTTATCTATCAAGGAGAGTTTGAAGTGTGAGATTTAGAAACAATCTGAAGAAATATTTAAATTTTATATATCATCACCCATTTTGCCCGTTTCATAAGTCTTCATGTTGCTTCTTCTTGGCTAAACAAAGTTTGTCAATATATTGTTCACCAATAATTAGGCCTAATAAACCTGATCGGAATATGAGCATTAATCAGCTTTGTAGTAGGATACTTCAGGTTACCTCCCTCATGACAGTGTTATCCTTTGTTCCTCCTGGCTTGTGCCATTTGAAGAACTGAGAACTGACTGTAACTTTTCCACTGCAGGCCCATCATCTCCGCTGTCTGAATGACTTCGTAGAAGCCCAGATGACGTACTATGCACAGTGTTACCAGTACATGTTAGACCTCCAGAAACAACTGGGAAGGTAGCAATTCCCTTTTCCTATATGAGAGTCATGTGGGTCAAGTGGAGACTGGAAAGCAGACTCAGTGAGTGAGCACTAAGCCCACAAGCAGGAGGACCGGAATAAAGCAGACTCAGTGAGTGAGCACTAAGCCCACAAGCAGGAGGA
>NC_022022.1:38457452-38458177 GCF_000317375.1 Microtus ochrogaster | reverse complement strand
AAAGCAGACTCAGTGAGTGAGCACTAAGCCCACAAGCAGGAGGACCGGAATAAAGCAGACTCAGTGAGTGAGCACTAAGCCCACAAGCAGGAGGACCGGAATAAAACAGACTCAGCAGCATGCATCTGTAATCCCAGCACCCTGACAGCACCGTGATAGGCAGAGACAAGAAAAGCCCCACTTCTGGGCCTGGGAACATGAGACTTACAGGGACACAGGGTTCGCAGGAACATGAGGTTAGCAGGGACATTAGGGAGGGCATTAGAGAAGAAAAATGAATGAAAGCAAAGCATGACACGTATGCATGAAAATGCTGGGATAAAACTCATTACTTTGCACAGTAACAACACAAAAAAGACTTCTTTTTTTAAGTCCTGATGAAAGAAGTTCACATGTTTTCATTTTTTATGTATGAGGCTGGTGAGCTGGCTCAGTGGGTAAAGGCTCCTGCTGCCAGGCCTGATGGCTTGAGTTCAGTTCCCCAACCCACATGGTAGCTGGAGAGAACTGGCACCTAGAAAGTGTCCTCTGACCACTACATGCCCACCTTGGCGCACATACATGCACACACCACAGAAAATAACTGAAATTTAATAAAAAATATTTAAGATTTTTATCTATAATCCAATAGCAGGGATGACAATGGAAAGAGTTAAGGATTTTATTAGTTTGTATACAATTCCTTTTTGTTTTGTTTTGTAATTATCAGACTTTTTTTTTTTTTT
>NC_022022.1:38404328-38457352 GCF_000317375.1 Microtus ochrogaster | reverse complement strand
GTTTCTCTGTGGCTTTGGAGCCTGTCCTGGAACTAGCTCTGTAGACCAGGCTGGTCTCGAACTCACAGAGATTCGCCTGCCTCTGTCTCCCGAGTGCTGGGATTAAAGGCGTGCGCCACCATCGCCCGGCTAATTATCAGACTTTTGAAGTAACAGAAATCAATTTTACCAGAGATGAGAAAATAATTAAGAGAATAATTTTTTAGTGCTATTTAAAGTAGATGTATTTGAGACTTAACTTTTCTCTTACTACTGAATACTTTTTGCTGTTAGTTGAAGAAGATAAATACAGCTACATTAATTCTTTGTTACCTTAAAGGTAAGTTAATTCTTCATATTAGTTTTGGAATAATCCAAAGACCTCAAGCCCCTTACATAATTATTTCAAGTATGATAATATATTTAAAGCAAAATAGTATATAAAGCCCATAGTTGAATCAGTTAATTCTCAAATATTTATATAACACCTGCCTTAGGCCCCAAGTACATTCTAGAGTTATATCAGCAAACAAAACAAGCTAGGTACTCCCTGGTGGAGCTCACGTTGTAAGGTGACATTGGAGATAATATAAAGTCTAAGCAGAGCACCAGCTATGGATAGAGCAGCCATATAAAATGGGAAGGAGCAGGGTGTTGTGAGGACATCTATTTGTGGCCCAGCTGCATCTAGCTGAGTTCTCCTAGTGGAGTTATTTTACTGAGAGACATGTAGATGAAGAACAAGGCAAGAGAATGTTACGGGCAAACCAGGGTACAGAGGAAAGAGAAGCAGCAAGGTTCTCTTTAAGTAATCACCAATACTTCATTCTAGTGAAAGCATAGCAGTTAATGGAGGAAGGAATTGGTTGTAAGGCTAGAGAAGTTGACAAGGTTGCCTTAAAAGTAAACCATTAAAAGGTGTTTGGCATTTATGTAACCATTAAGAGGAGTAATAGGTGAGAAGGAAAACATTAAAATACTATTTCAGGAAATACTGTTTAAAAGAGTCACTGCCATGTCCATTCTGAAAACTTATCCTTCAGATTTAGGCCTAGACCAAAGTTAGCCAACATCACAAAAGCTAATTTTAGATCTTCAAAATAAACTGTAGCCTGTTATTTTTAGATCTGGTAGTTCTGCCTAGTTTACATCTTACATTCTTAGTGTTTTATTAGTAGTATTCGTGTCTGAAGGCAGAGCACTTTAAGCCTGAGGAATTGTAACAGTTCCTTCCCACTGTGCCCTGATACTCTGGAAGTCCAGCAGATGGGCTGTGCTTGCTAACCATTCATACTTAATTCTCTTAAAGCCACCAAGTCCTTGGCACTCAGCCACTCAGACAGAGCTTCACGGCTGGTGCTGAGGTGAAGCACTATACAAAGTCAAGTCAGCGCTGTTCTGGTGAAGACAGCCCATCCTGCCTCTGCCTCCCATTAAAGACCAGTGACAGGAGTGGAACCCTTTCGTCGAGATACATTTTCCAAGAGGGTCAGATGTCATGGCACATGTCCAAAATCCCGGCAACTGCTTATTCAGCTTACAGTTACTGAAATTAATAAGGTCTTGATGGGAGTATGAGGAGGCATAGCAACTGGGATCTCGTGTAAAATCGACAAGAGGTTCATGGACATAGGAGGCTAAAGTTTTGAAGAATTGTCTGTATGTATGGCTATTAGAATCACCAAGAATTAGGATGTAGTATCATTTAGTGTAGTCAAGAATTACATTTTAGAAATAAACATATTCAAGTGTTTGCAACAAAAGGTGGTGGACAGTATACAGTTAAAATAATGTGAAGGTGGGCTGGAGAGATGGCTCAGCGATTAAGAGTATTGCCTGCTTTTCCAAAGGTCCTGAGTTCAATTCCCGGCAACCACATGGTGGCTCAAACCATCTGTAATGAGATCTGGTGCCCTCTTCTGGCCTGCAGACATACAGACAAAATATTGTATATAAGATAAATAAATTAATTAATTTAAAAAAAAAACTTAAAAAAAATAATGTGAAGGTCTGGAGAGTTACTTCTAGAAGAGTGGGAATGAGAAGCTTAGGATCCCTACACTCTTCACCTCTAGATCCAGCCGTAAGAGCAGTAAAGGAGAGAAACATGGCTTAAGGAAATAAAGTAATAAAGGGGATGTTGCTGGTAGCTGACTGATTTCTTGGTGGCACAGTGATCATAAAGAGAATCTTATCAGACTATAAAGGTGGCTCATAGGTAAGAAAACTTGTTCTTGAGAGGACCCAGATTCTATTCCCAGCACCCATATGGTGGCTTAACCATTTGTAACCCCAGTTCCAAGGATCCAACACAAATGTGCGGTGCACATGCATGTGTGCAGGCAAACATTCATACATAGAAATCTTAAAAAAATTAAGAACAAATGTTACTTTTCCATAGGCATGAATTTCATACAGTTTACCAGATGAAAGGCCTTGCATATTTTAATGAATAGATTGGCTAAAGCATAAATATGGGCCAGGATGTATAACTCGATAGGAGAGCATCTCACAGCATGCACAGGCCAACTGTTTCAATAGAGCATTGCTGGACAAGCAGTCTTAAAATGCAGTGGAAGCTAGACTGTGTCACTTGTTTGTAGTAAGTGGTTTTTCCTTTTAAAATAATAGAAAAATTAACTCATGAAATTTGCCATATTCTCCTTTTGAGTCTTGCATTTCATCATAATTATCAATCATACTAAATTAACTTGAACATTTTAATCTCTCAATCTGCATGCCCCTTAAAATAATTATAGCATACTTATTATTTGGCTGATAGGAAAATGTGATATATTAGTTTTGTGATAAAGCTCAGGTAACCAGGTATTTCCCAAAAAATTAAAGAAATTTCATTTTTCCAATACTACCTACTCTTTAGCTTTTCTTTGTTTTTATTTATTTTGCTTCCTCACAGAGAAGAAAAGAGATTAATATTACTTACATACATACATGCATACATGTATGTATATATACCTATACACACACACACACAGCATATGTATCTTGGCAGCATTTAAGTATCCATACACACTGACCCAGGAAGGAATGTGAGCCAAAATGTTCTTTAAGTCAATAGGGAGAGACAGCTTTGAAGCAAGCCTTCAAGAGTTTTATGTTTGAGTGCTACCCAAGAGGAAATGGGGAAGACAGCCCATACTTCCTGAAATATCAGTGTCTCTAAGTCTTCCTAGTGGGGAAGTTAGCAAACGGTGACACCAAGTGGTGATAATGAGGAACTTCAGTCACTTTAAAATAGGTAATTGAGGGTTTGGTTTTTTGTTTTCCAACAGTTTTCCATCCAATTATCTTTCTAACAACAATCAGACTTCTGGGACACCTGTGCCCTCTGCTTTATCAAATGCGATTGGTCCTTCTGCTATGGCTTCAACCGGTAGCCTAGTAATCCCTTCTCCTGCCAACCTCAATGACCTTAAGGAATCAAGTGGAAGCAGGAAGGCCAGGGTGCTCTATGATTATGACGCTGCAAACAGTACTGAGCTGTCGCTTCTGGCAGATGAGGTGAGTGAGTCCCAGACAGACACACCCGGTCTGAGACTAGGACAAAGTTGGAAATAATGTATTATGAGTGCTTTGTGAATTTCAGTTGTTAATATTGACACTTAAAATTTTATTATGTATAGTAGATCAGTAGAAATCATGTTTTAAATGTTCTACCTCTGTATGAAACTGCCACTGATAAAATCCATAACTTTTCGGCTAAATGTAAAATTTCAGTTAACTGGATGTTTTAAAACCCTTAAATAGTAAAATAATTTAAACATATTTAATATAAATTTGATTTGTTTGCAGTATGCTTGTTTTTAATATAATTAATAATTGGAAATATTATATTTTGTAGGTAATCACTGTGTTCAGTGTCGTTGGAATGGATTCAGACTGGCTAATGGGGGAGAGAGGAAATCAAAAAGGCAAGGTGCCAATTACCTACTTAGAACTTCTCAATTAAATAGGGAGACCATGAAAGATTGCCTCTCTTGACACCATATTTATATACAGTAACTCTAAAGCAGGTTTAAGTATCTTTCATGTTAATGTCATAAGGGACTGAAAAAGAAAATTCACAAGCCATCAGAAACTGGCAGTTCTGCCAATAAAATCGCATGGTTAATACTTCATTACAGATTTATGTTAGAGATTTCATGACAAGAATGTTTTCTTACACAGTTCTCTTTCTACCAAGGTTTCACTAACAAGCAACTTCTACTTTTGAGCCCCAATTTAAAAACAAAAGGATTGTTTTCTACTGAATTTTTCATTAACGGCAAACCTTTTCTTTTATGCAAAATAAATTTATTATGCATGATTCTAGTGACTCATTTTTTAGGTAAATAGCCAAAGAACAAAGTAAAAACTCACATTTACCTTGTGCCCAATAGGAACCAGATGACTTAAATACTGTGCGTTAGTGGGGTTTCCTGGCTTTGAAGTTTTGTTTTCGTTTGGGTTGGGTTGGGTTTATTTTTAAAGCACTACTTGAAAGTCTCTTTTAAACCTAAGTCCTTGAAAAATATTACTTTATTTCATAATGTTGTTAAGGTTGCAGAACACTGGGGACAAATACATTCACTAAGAATAATCCTGACATTTTTCAGTTGGCACAATTTGATGCATCAGAAATGCAACCATTGAGAACATACTGTCCTGCAGTAAAGATCTGTTATTGAGCAACAAGTGTGTGCAAAAATAAGGATTAGTGGAGTAGCTTTCACTATAGTGTTATCGTATGCAGTGAGTGTAGTTTATCTTCACTGAGTCTCTGGTTATGTAGTAACCCTCTGGAAATACTAATGACACGTTGGAAGCCAGAGAATTGCTCTGAGGGCCATACTATATATTCATCATCAATCATTGCTATAAATTGCCAGTTGAGAAATTGTTTTGTTGGGTTCTTCCATCTATCCATCCATTCAAGAAACATTTGTGGAGGACCAGGTACTTTGTTATCAACCAAGTGTAGTACTATGAACAGATGCTCCTAGAGAAGACAGAACTGAACCTCTAGCAGGACTGATACTGTGATGGGAGAACTAGGAAGTACTGCGTTAGGAACTGCCTGCTTCAGATCTAAGAAGTCAGAAGTAGGCCCAGGTAGAAAGAAAAAGATGGACTGGGCCTGGAACCAAGAGAGCACAGGTTTCTTCAGATTAGCTTAACAATAAAGTTCAAAAGTATAATTTATTTATTTATTCAGAGACTCTTGAATTGTAAACTTTTCAACTCTAAGAAGGTGGCTATTTAAATGGCAGTTGTAAACATCCATTCGCGCTAAGAGTGCCTAAGAGCTCGGTAAACATGGATAATGTAGCTCTTGGTGCCAACTTTAACAGCCCCTTTATTTCTATGTGGTAAGAAGCATTCTTCTGAAGTTTTATAGTTGGGTAAGGCTCTGATTCACACTGAGTTACAAACTTAACTCCAGAAGCTGCTCAAGATGAGATCAAGTGAGTGAAGTTTTTTAATACCATCTGTTAGATTTGTCCAAATTTAGGTTTTAAGGAACTATAAAAAAAAATGGGTGAATTTAAATAGCATCTTTAGTTCAGCAAATTTAGTTTTGGGAAAATAGAACAGTACAGAAGAAAATATAAATATGAAGTGAATTGATCCTGGGCTCGTATCCCGCCTTCCTCACATACTGCACTCCTTGGGTTTCAACTCAGATTCATAACTACCGTGTTTTTAAAGGTAAGATTGAGGCAATAGTTATGTCACCTAATAGGAGACTCTTTCACAAGTGTTACTTTGTATCTTTTGCTCTAGCACATAAGTAAACATTTTATAAAGACAGATGAGGCTTTCCAGTCCCTGTAGCTAGCTAGCTTCTTGACACCATAGTGTGTTGGTTTTGTGACTGGACTAGAGAAACATCTCTCACACCTGTGCTATGCTTTGTCCCTGTCAAGTCTGCTCTTCACCCACTTCAAATCCAGCCAGATCCAGTTCTCCCCACTATACTCAGTTTGAGGATTGTAGTGGGGCCTTCTGCTTTCCATCAGCAGTGTTGGCATCTGGGCCTGCACCCAGCTACCATAGAATTCATATGGTAGCATTAAAGGATCAGAGGCTCCTTGTCTGTTTGTGTACCACAAGTCCACCATACTCTTTAGGCATGGTCTTCTATTTTTATTGTTGTTTTTTTAATGAGGTTGTATTGTTTGGTTGGGTGTTTTGTTTAATTTTGGTTTTGGTTTAAAGTTACAAGTTTAGTTTTTGCTCAGGTAAAGGCCCAAGGAGATTGTTAGACATAGAAGAAAGCTCTTGGGAAGCCTATTAATTCATGGTGCAGTTCAGAGTTAGGTAAACAAACCCTTGGCCCCTGAGTGTAATTGAATAACACAGTATTGAGTGAAGGGTGCATATATTCATGAAATAATAAACAAGGAGGTATTTATAGGCTCTCCACAAATTGAAAAAGAAATGGATTTTATCCACCTTTGTCCTTAAAGTAATATAACCCAGAGGTTATAGTTAAAACATTTTCATGGTGCTAATAAAAAAATTCATATTGCAGATTAGGTTCCTAAAGTGAGAATGCACCTCACTCTGGGGGAACAAGGGAAGTACCTAGGGGCAGCATCCCCAGTATGATCCAGCCTGTCCTCCAGTCTGGGGTTAACCTTCAGCTAACAGGAACAAAGGGACTAGTGTTGGAAGGCTGCTTCCCAGGTACAGTGTAGCAGGGAGAAGATGACAGGGTGAGACAGGAGACTTGTTGTGCAGGTCTTCACAGAGTACTACACTTGTTGACACATGTCCCTGGAAATCCACTTGTTTATCTCCCCAATACCTGAAAGTTTGCAATGAGTTGCCTAGTTGCACAAGCCAGAGAGAAGAACCGTCAAGAGGAGAACAGCTGCCAGCCAGCTCTGCTCCAGGCTCTCCTTCGCTGCATGGCACTCCTCTCCCCATGAAACTCTGAAGCTAAGGAAAGTGCCAGGCTTCCCTTCTCCACTTTGTCCTGGAGTACAAGACCTCAAACCAGCAGTATCAGCATTGCCCGGAACCGTGTCAAAATGCTGATTGCTGTTTTCAAATATCCTACCTTATTTATACTTTTGTCTACATGGGCCTGTGGAATTAGTATTGTTAACGTTCTCTGTGACAGGTTTTTAAATATTTTAAGACAAAAGGAATTTTACTTTCTTTATTATGTTCTGTTAGTTGTAATTATGTTGTTTTTATAATTTATTTATTTAGCATGTACCTGACACTCTAGAATGTAGCGTAAGATAGTGACTTTAATTCTGTTAATCATAAATTACTCTTAGCACACAGCCTGACTCTTGGTATGTGCTTAATAAATACATGTTGGGTAAAAGGAAAAAAACTGCTAATACCTGTGTCTTACCCCACAAGATCTACTGAGCCAAATTCTGGAAGCAGGGCCTCCCAGTTGTACAGTAAGCCTTTCGTGTGATCCTGCTGCAGTCATGTTGAGAAACACTGCAGAGCTAACAGCAGGCCTTCCGCCCTCAGGCACCTGCAATTTGTCCTATCTTGAAAAAACGTCCCCTTGCCTTCTGTAAGCCTTACCACCAGTCTAATGGGCTGAGATACTTTCAGACCAGTCTTAAAACTAGGTATAAAGGTGGAAGGATGCATTTAGTGTCAGTAAAAAGTATTGCTTAGGATGCCAGGATCTGGGTGCCATATAAGATCTCTAGGAATGTGGACCCATCTGTCTAAAGCAGTGGTTCTCAACCTGTAGGTTGCAACCCCTTTGGGATCAAACAACCTTTTCACAGTGGTCGCCTAGGATTATCTACATATCAGATATTTACATTACAATTCATAACAGCAAAATTACAGTTATGAAGTAGCAATAAAAATAATTTTATGGTTGGGAGTCTTTGCAACATGAATAACTGTATTAAAGGGTTGCACCATTAGGAAGGTTGAGAACCCTGCTCTACAGAAAGATGAATTCTAACCACCTTATTTCCACACAGTGCCTTTGAACTGGTGTTTAGCATCAAAAAACACCCAAACAAACCAGTAAAGCAGTATAGACTAACATATCTACATCTCTGTACCTCAGGTTGCTAAGCTGTGCTTATTCCTACATCAAAGTATAGACTTTTTAAGAATTGCTAATGCTTTTTTATTAATACAAGTCAAAAATACTGACAAAAAGAAAAAATTTAGAGGTAAAGATAGAAAAATGGCCTACGATTTCACCATCAGAGGAGAGGTGCTGTGACAGGCGTGTGGCTCCAGACTGCACGTTTAGAGGTTTTTTGATGGGATCAATTGTCCATGCTGTTTTGTAGCTTTTTCACTCGACAGTACCATGACGATCTTGCTGTGTCGTATGTATTTCTACATTTTTAATGACTGCATGCTGTTTCTTCATATGTGCCACATTTTATTGAACTACTGTTGAATTTTTAGGTTTCCAGTTTTTCACTAATAAACTGCTTTGAAGAACATTGTGCTATTAACCCTTTGTGTTCCTAATTATTTCCTCGAGTGTTATGAAGTGAAGTTGCTGGTAGAAAAAGCTCCTGCCCCTGCCGCCGTGCCGTGCCCCCTAGAAGACATTTAGTCCTTTGTGCTCTTTCTCAGCAGTGTATGAAGGAATGCAGTAGATACAGGTGGGGTGTGATGGGGGAGGGACTTCCAGCTGGATTTCTCAATGTCATTGGTTTGAAGAAGACAGTTGAAAGTCAACAGTAATCAGTCTTCATTTCTCTCTCTCCTGGCATGGGCTTTGTGATACTTTGGAAATGTTTGTACTGCTAACCTACCTGTAGTGTCTACTCGGTCTCCTGGAAGATGCACCCGGTGATAGGAAGAAACAGTCTTAGGCTGGAATCTGTGGTAGTTTTGAGACGGGCTGGTGTTTAGAGAGCATCACCACGTGCACTTGGAAATGTAGACAGTGTTGGCTTTTCCCCTTGGCTGTCTGATGTTAATCATTAGAACTCTTAGAGCCCTCATCTCTAGAATGGAAGTAATAGAAACGACCTGGCAGAATTGAAGACCAGCTACATTATAAACAGAGCTGGTGGTACCCAATATATAATAAATAAATATATTTTTAAAAAACTAGCAGATTTCCAAATAAGTGTATCAGAACAATTGCTATTGTCAAGTATCAGTCATTGTAAATAGTTTCCCTGACAGTTGTCCTACTGACTGAACGCTGTCTTGTATGTTCTACTGTACCTACACAGTCTGCTTATACAGTCCTGGCTCATTTTGCCAGTCAAACACTCAGAATAGTCTCAAGGAAGTGTCTAGTGGGACATCCAGCACAACCATGCCTTTGTAGCAGTGGTCTTTTTAAGGGGAGGGAGTACATTAGCCTACCAAACTTCTAACTGCGGCTGCCCTGCTTGTTTGTTGTGGGAGACTGGCCTTCCAAAGTTCAGTGGAGGTGATTTTAGTTAGCTAACTGCAGGATCGTCTCTGCAGATAAGAACACATAGAAGAACTGATTAGCCTGCACTGATGAATTTAGCTTGCTGACAGTATTTCAAGAAAGGTTCCTGTTCTAGGGTTAGAACTGCAGTACAGATAAAAGCCCAGAGAAGCAACTCATTTTAACATTGGGTGAATCCCAATACGATTAAATTAGCTTACTGGTTTGCTGGTTATGAGCCACACTGCTCAGCGATGAGGGGTGATAAGAGAACTTGAGGTTTATGAGGCCAAGACAAATGACTGCTCAGGGCCTGGACTGATGGTTCTAGGAGGCCTTGTCTTATTAGAGCCCACCACACAGCATTTTAGGGCTACTGTGTCATCCTTGTCTCATTTCCTAGTGACATTTTCTCTACTGAGCTGTACCAGGTCATTCCCAACAGCATGGACTTTGATACGTGTTGGCTTTTGTGTGTAATCACTTTTAGCTGTCTCCACTTGAAAACCGCATTTGTCAAGAGTAAACTCAACACTTTATTAAGATGTTCTAGATTCCCTCTGGCAAAATTATATGCACACACACACACCATTGTAGCACACACTTCAATAAATTGCAAACTTTGCTGAACCTCAAGAACAAGGACTTTGTATCCCCAAGTAGCCAGTATACCCATAAATCCTTATAGTCTTCCAATTTACATAAAAGGGCTACTGATTCTGTCTAGGTGCTACTCTGTGTATTTGGCTTGAGAAACAGACTTTTTCAAATATATACAGTCAAAGCATACTTACTTTTAAAAGAATAAACCCCACAATCCACATTCCCAGTGACTCGCTTATTTTACATGCTCATCACTAACTTACACATTGCAAACAATTTTTTTTTTTTTTTGGTTTTTCGAGACAGGGTTTCTCTGTGGTTTTGGAGCCTGTCCTGGAACTAGCTTTGTAGACCAGGCTGGTCTTGAACTCACAGAGATCGCAAACAATAATTTATTATAGAATGGACTTTGCTGGTTACATCTGCACTTCAAATTTAGGATCAGTCACCTCAGGTGTTGGGATTGAGCTATTTCTGTTAATAAACTGTTCTGTGTAAAATTACCTAAATCTTTCCTTTCTCCTCTGCACCTCTTTCCACTCTCCTTCATTATGGCGTCTGCATGGTCCTCTCTTCAAGTGTTAGGTGGACAGCACCACTTAGCAGGGAAAAATTAAATTCAAGAATCTATTCAAGCCGGGCGATGGTGGCGCACGCCTTTAATCCTAGCACTTGGGAGGCAGAGGCAGGCAGATCTCTGTGAGTTCGAGACCAGCCTGGTCTACAAGAGCTAGTTCCAGGACAGGCTCCAAAGCCACAGAGAAACCCTGTCTCGAAAAACCAAAAAAAAAGAATCTATTCAATTGCACTTTGCTAAAGGCAAATCTGAAGATTTCTAGGACACAAGTGTGATCAAACTTGAGATTGGCCATTCACATGTGGCAGCCTGCTGTTGCTCATGAAACAGCCCCTCAGAAGCACACGGAGAGCACATGGACATTAAGTACATTAATTAAGGCAGAACTCAGAAGCTGGAGTTGCCTTCACTAGTGGAATCCAGTTTATTTGACTGCACATTGAGGTTTTCACCAAACTGGGATACAGATAAGCAAGCACAAATGATTTCCATTACACCCTGAACCACAATGACTGAGCCTGCACTTGTCAGTGATTGGAAGAGTCCCTTCATCTGCACATCCCCAGGGAAACTTGTGTATGTCCACAGACCATTCCTCCCTTCTTCCAGCTAGTGGGGAGGGGCGTTCCAGCCATCTCACATTCCTGCTCTGATTACCTCAAAATGTCCTGTGGTCACTGGCAGTGAAACTGGGGAGTGGGCTGAAAGTTGGTAAAACAACACCAGTAGCCTCATAAAAAGAGTGTAGGAGCCGGCCGCTGGTGGCGCGTGCACTCACACTCAGGAGGCAGAGGCAGGAGGATCTCTGTGAGTTCAAGGCCACCCTGGTCTACAAGAGTTAGTTCCAGGACAGGATCCAAAGCTACAGAGAAACCCTGTCTTGAAAAACCATAAACAATACATAAATAAATAAATAAATGAGTGAGTGTAGAAGGTGCTTTTAGTGTTGTTGGAGGAAATCAAGTTGCTAGTCAACACTTTTCCTGAGTTACCTAGTAGCATTCTTTTTCTTGCTGATAAAAGAGTAATTGGAAGGGCTGGGAAAATGTCTGTGAAGCCCGAGGACCCAGGTTTGAATCCCCAGAATCACTCAGATCCACATGTGGTAGCAATCGTCTGTAATCCCAGTGTTTCTGTGGTGAGATGGGAGGTGAAGAGGTTCCCCATGTGCTCGTGGGCCTGCAGCAGCTAATAACAAAATAAGAGACCTTGTCCCGAAGTGAAGGTCAAGCCCTCTGAGCTCCACACTGTCATTGTGGCACGCGTCCCATACAAGAACACATAGCACATATGTAGTTGGTTTATTAATTTTTACTCTTTTGGCTCTTTACTCTTGGCTCCTTTGGGGGCCCACCACCCAGATCCCAAAAGAACCACACGGAGTCTTACTACTTATAAATGCCCAGCCTTAGGTTGGCTTGTTTCTAGCCAGCTTTTCTAAAATATCTTGTTTATCTTCTGCCGCTGGGCTTTTATCTTTCAGTATTTTATATACCTTTCTTTCTTACTCCATTGTTAATTTTGTAGCTGGGTGGCTAGTCATTGATGGCCTCCCCCCTTTTCTTGTTCCTAGATCCTCCTCCCAGATTTTTCCTCCCATTTATTCTTTCTGCCTACCAGCCCCACCTATCTTTTCTCCTGCATTGCTTTTGGCCGTTCAGCTCTTTATTAGACCAATCAAGGTGTTTAAGACAGGCAAAGTAGCACAGCTTCACAGAGTTAAACAAATGTTCCACAGCATAAACAAATGTAATACATATTTCAATAATATTCCACAACACATATCACACACACACACACACACACACACACACACACACACACACACACACACTAATGGGAACCCTCTGCCATGGCAATCCCATAGTGACAGAGACCTAGCCCACACATAGCTTCTTACAGACCCTCTAACCCAATCCCTCGCTCCCTGCTGCATACCACCTTTAGTACCTGTTCATTACAGCCGTAGACTGGTGGAGGTTAGAGCATCAAGGCACGCAAGCCACATCTCTCCCTCACAACTCAAGCAGAGAAGCTCTTAGATTTTACACACACAAAGCTAATTCTTCCAGGAGTGCATACCTTCACCTGGATGGCTAGTAAAGATAAATGCCAGAATACATCTATAAAACACTCCTTAGTTACGATAGAAGGTAAATTAGGTACGAAACTTTAAACTCACCAAAGCAGAACAAATAATGGAATGTTTTCTCTGAATTTGCCAAATACAAATAGACTGGATATTGTAAATGTAATTCTTACTTGATAACTGCTCTTACTGTATATAGTCTTGCTATGTTAAAGTTAAAGCCTTTTTATTTAAAAAAAAAAGGGAAAATGTTATTATGGAATATTATTTTAACTAGGCAAAGATGTGTTACATTTGTTTATGATGCAGAATATTACTTTAACTGTGTAAAGGTGTGTTTACATGTCTTTATGCTGCTTTTGTTGAATTATGTAAAGATGTATTGCATTTGTTTCACCTTGCCTGCCTAAGGCACCTGACTGATCTAATAATAAGCTGAACAGCCAGTTGCTAGGGAGAAGAGGGATAGGTGAGGCTGGCAGAGAGAATAAATAGGAGGAGAAATCTAGGCTTAAAATTAAGGAGAGAAAAAAAGAGACACCCAGGGCAAGAAGCCAGGCAGCCACCACCTATCCAGACATGAAAAGCAATGAAAGTAAGATCCACAGAAGGAAGAAAGGCAAAAGCTCCAAGGCAAAAGGTAGATGAAGAGAAACAGGTTAATTTAAGTTAAATGAGTTAGTTAGAAATGAGCCTAAGTTGGCCAAGCATTCAGAACTAATAAATGAGTCTCCATGTCATGATGTGAGAGCTACTTGGTAGCCTAAGAGAAAAACCTGATACAGAGGGAATCTTGAGACTCAGGGATGCACGGGAACCAAGGGACAAAAATGTCCCTGAAAAGAAAAGGAAGAGAAACAACAATATAGAAGAATGACTTAATAAGATGTGGGAATGGGCTCAAAAGCAATACTGACCATGGCAGAGAACACCTAGCAAAGAGGACCATGGAAGGTGTGTTCAGTCAAGAGGAAAACTTAGCAAGTGGTAGTTAAATTTGCAAATACCCTTTCTACCTCACTGTCCCGCACAACGGTCAGCAGGCAGTCCGTTAGATAATTAAATTTGAGTAGAGTTGACTTTGGGATCATTTTATCATCTGTATGTGAGTGTGAATAGGGACATGTGCACACCAAATAGGAACAGTAGAGAGCTCTGGAAGGCCCTCCAATCCCTCTGAACACTTTCACACTCCCCAAGTCTATGAAATGACAAGAACATAATAGGAAATGAGAGTGCCTTGTAATTTTCATTCAACTTGGTTTTTTTGACAACTTCACCCGTGCACACAGCTCATTCTGTTGACTGCCACCACCCCCCTTCTGTGTCTACCTCCCTCGTATCCCTGTTCCTGTCTACAAATCCCCTCCTCACATTCAGGTCTTTTTGAGTTGTTTTGTGATCCGGGGGGTTCAGCCAGGGTCATCTGTGCAAACATGGGTTTGGAGCTACCCATGAAAGCCCAGGGAATTAGGATAGACAGTTTTTAGTGGCCACTTAACAAACACGTGACAGCATTCCACATGCAGTGTTGCATCCAAACCTCCCTGCAGCTCTAGGTGGCCACTAAAATATGAAGCTCAAGCAACTGAGTCGGGGCAGGGAGCTCGAGATACAGCTCCGTTAGGAGAGCACTGGCCTTGAGAGCAGGAGGGCCTGAGCTCAGGTCCCCATTGTCATGTGGGAAAACAAAACAAGCAAACAAAAATCCAGGACAGGCTCCAAAGCCACAGAGAAACCCTGTCTCGAAAAACCAAAAAAAAAAAAAAAAAACAGGTTCGAGGCAAAAGCAAGTGAGTCCCTTGGCAATATACGTGTTTGGTAAGGGCCAGATCACTGAAAGAACCCGTATCAAAATAGCAGTCAGCTCCTAATGGATGGCACCCAGGCTGCCCTCTGGCTTCCAAATGCACTTGCATACACAATCACACACAGAAAAAAAAAAAAAAAAAGCCTACAGAAGAGTTAAGTGACTCTCCGTCCTCCCAGAAATAATAAGTGACAGGAGCAGGAACAGCGTCCAGGCTTTTGTACCCTGAGCCACTGTGTGGCTTTACTAACGAGGAGAGTGGGGAAGACCTGAGTCTGGGGGGAGGCCCTGCTGTGTAGTCAGCTCCCATAGTGCACACTGGGAATCCCTCTAACGAGGGCTGCCAAGGAGGCTACATGGAGTTCCATGAAGGTTGACTGAGGATCGAAACCACACATCACGAAGGAAGGAGGGTCAGGGGACCCTGGGAGGTCACAGAGAATGTGAGTGGACAGGAAAAATGTACTTGTTCACCAGCACGGGCTGCTGGGCAAGCAGATACTGACAGACATCCAGGCACACAGGTGCCAGCATGAATGGACTCACAGGGGTGGGCACAGGCATGCATGCAGGCTGGCACACCGGTAGAGATAAACGCACACAGCCCTACAGAGTCTAGCAAAGGCAAAAAGTGAAAGTGAAGGCACACCCTTCTGACCTCAAGGTTGTATTTAGACAGAATCAAACAAAAGTAGCGCTTTGCCCGGAAGGAATTTAGACTAGACTACATTGCTGCTTGCTTTTGGGTCCCCAAGGACACATGACATCAGTCAGTTTGCACTGACTTACAACACCAAGGTGTCTAGCGTCGGCCATTCTCGATTTCTGTATCCATGCCATGCTGTCTAAACAATCTGGCTGGAGCATCCCTCTGATTCCTTCAAATGGCGAAGAATAGTGCTCTATACACAAGCTTCTGTGCTTTCAGAAGAGGAAGGGGTCAGAGCACAGGAGGGCTCAGTAAGGTTGCCCCAAGGGATGATGGGGCTCATTCTACAGGAGAGCAAGCTCCTCCATTAAGTTTCTCCTGCTCCCCTGGCAGGACTGATGGTGGGTTACATAACATCTGGATAATCAAGGGTTATACAAATCCCCACCTGCAGCCTACTTGTGGCAACAAAATGAGACGTTTGGAGGACTTGGCTCTGTCTGGCACCCTCCCCCTGTGCGTGTCTTCCTATGACTATCATCACTCTAACTACCATTTCCTTGGACTCTAAAAACAAGGCCAAAGCCAGAGGAAAACTCTTCTCAGCTAACATCACTGTTGCAAGGTGGGAAGGAAAAACCTTCCGGTGGAAGCTCTTGCCTCCACTGACAGCCCTTTTCACCAGCATCACCAATGAGGCACATACCAAACAGCCCCAGCCCTCCTCTCGTTTCGGCTTTACTATACTTAGAAGCTGAGGGTAAGAGGTAGAGAAACCTAAGCAGTCCAGAATTTACTATGAGATCGTCTCTAATTGGTGTGGGAGATGGGGGCTAGGCTAAAAACAAAACAACAAAGAACAAGGAAACTAGAGGAGCTAAAACAGATGCCCTTTGAGGGTGCTCATCAAAAAAAAAAAAATCTAATGGCCCACACTCTGTGGCCACAATGGCATTTGCAAACTAAACTGTGGTTCTTATGAGTCTAGCTCCAGAGGCAGATGTCACTCTTTCCCATCCCAAGCAGAAAAGCACTGTTCTCTCTGCTGGAACCTGCGTTATTCTTTGCTCGGCTTCTCTGCTTTAAATAGATCCAAGATAGATGGACCCTAGGCCTGACATTCGGTTTCATCCTCCGCTGATGTATAGAAGCTCCAGGGGCATTTGGAAGACTCAACACAGAGATTATATGTAAATCAATAGCAATTTTTCTTTTGTGCTCAGACCACGAATACCAACTAGGTAGTTCTCGTAACATCCCAATAAGATAAGTGAGCTCTATGTCCCTGTTCCAATTCAATTATGCTTCAGTGTTTTAATTAGCCTAAATGATTTTACTTTTTGCCCATAGAATGAATTTTTGCCAGATCCCTGCATTTTCATCCAACTGTCTTGTCACAGGTGGAGACAGGCCGCGGTGACAGCTGGGTGCTGTGGAATGAGGTGGACAGAAATGGAGAACTGGGTAAGGAGAGCCCTGACAAGGACTAGCAGGCACGGTTGGAAGGGTGGATGAAGGGACACAACCTGGGTGGTAGAGTGGGCAAGAGTTGGTCAGGTATACTGTAGAAAGGCAGTAGACATGTGTAAAACGTGGGCGCCTGGGTACCAGTTCGAATAGCTGAGGATGTGCTGTGTTCAACAGACATAGTAGGTTTCTCCTGAAGGGACTCTTAGTGCGCCCTTCCCCATCTCCATCAAAGTATCCTCCCCTACCTGTTGAGTATAGGCTTGTCCATGCAACTTCCTTTGTACAGTGAAATGTTGAGTACATTCGTTTGTTTTGTGTTGCTTTAACAGAACCCCTGAAAGTGGTCAGCAGGAGCGTTAGTCTTTCCACTGGTCAATTATGACCCAATCAAGTGTTCAACTCCCCGTCTGAAACGCACCAGCATCTCTCCTTACCGCAATGCTCGAGACCAGACTTACAGCACATGGGCAACATCTCGTCGTTTCTCCATTTTTAAGAATACAAACCTCACACAATGTGTTTGATTATATTATTTCCCCTTCCGCAATCCTTCTCACCTCTCCCAACTTCTCCACCCACCCAACATCATGTTCTTTCTCTCTCTCAAAAGAAGAAAAAGACAAAAAATATCAAAACAAAACAAAAAGCCCACATAAAACGTCGCGTCCATCTCCTCGTAAGCATGGGGCCCGCCCTAAGTGTGCTTGGAATACCCAGGGTCACTCCACTGGAGAAAACTGACTTTCGCTCCCACAACAGGTATCAATGACAAACAGCTTCTCGATGAGGGGAGGGACTTTGTGTCCCTTCCCCTTCTTGTGCTGGAATTTACCCATCCCCTCTTACAGCCCACTTACTCTTCCACATAGGTCCCCAAGTCTTGAGGGAAGGGGCTGGATCAAGATCCCATTTAGGACTGAGTGCTACGTGGCCAGTCCCTGAGGCATGGCAACAGAATGAGACTGTTCTAGAGTCTTCTAGTGTGTCAACACCTTTAAGCTAGGCCTCTGAGGCTTCCAGCGGCACCACGAGAAGAGCTGGCCCTAATAGCTCGAGTTGAGACAAGATGAAAAGGCAGGCAGGACAGCCCCAGATCGCACCTACTGCTCAGAGCAAGTCTGGGTGAGATTCCACCTAGAAAGTTCTTCCTAGCGTCAAGGCTGCGCTAAAACTGCTTCCTTTTCTAGCCAAGTCTAAACCTACACATTGCTTCCTCAGGCTACCCTGCCCTGACTCTCCTCCCATCAAATTGATGCCTGCCCTTTCTGTTCATGTTTTCCTAAATGCACCCAACTCTTTGATCACAATCTGATTATATGTCTCATGTTGGTCTCTCCCATCATGCTGTGCTCCCTGAGATCAGTGGGGGTGAGGTAAGCTTCACTTAGTGCTAGCACAGCCCCACGTGTAGAGCAGGCATTAACAAACCCTCGTGGGATGAAAGATAACAAGCGCTCGCCCGGAATGTGATCTGAGGACCACCCCGATGGCCTGGGGCCCCTCACGGGAGGAGATGTGCACTTACCTGCAGTGTGATCTGAGGACCACCCTGATGGCCTGGGCTTCACTACCCAATGTCAGAAGGACATAATGACTGTGTGTCTATGGTTAGAACTGACTTGAGAGACAGGCATAGGATCTACAAAGAAATTTAAGCCAAAATTCGGTGCCTTCAAAGAGCAATTAGCTCTCAAAGTGACTATGTACTAAGAGCTTGGCTGGGCGCTTCTGGCTCAGATATCTGTTATGAGGCTAGAGTCTCGAGAAGCTGGGACTAGCAACCAGCACATCTCTATATCTGTATCGTCTCGGGCCACTGCATGTGGGATTGCTGCACAAATCTGGGTACATCAAGTGATAGAAATGTACCTCAGTATCTCAGTTCATCACAAGAGAAGGCTCAGACTCACCCGGGTCTCTCACAGGCTTGGCTTGGGCCCTGTATCTCCACTCTTCCCGTCCAAGGCTACGGCCATGAAGGAGTCTTGAGTATGCCTTTCTCTTACCTCCTGACTTTCTGTAGAATTGCAGTCAACCTGCACACAGTTCATCCAGAAAAAGGGAGTGGCTAAAATCTCCAGGGATAATTCTTAATTGAAGGTAAATGAGAGGCACTGGACAAATGCCCTATGGATAGACTACTCTGGAAACCATCGTGTAGGACTCAGTGGTACCCACAGCATCTGAAGCCTGTAATCCAAAGTGGTGACCTCATTGGTTAGCTTCTTCCTTCTCTCTGCTTTCTCCCTGTCCCTGCACACCTCCTGCAGACCACCTTACAAATGACAGCATCCCTTTGTACATCCCTGTACATCCTGCTTTTGGAGAAACTTACACTAAGAGATTAATGCATTGGGGAGGCAACAAAATTCCGAACATGTCTTCGTCTTGCAGAAATTCTCACTAGGTGTAAGTACAGAAGGCAGGTTAAGTGTGATACGTGTAAATCATGCCTAGCTGAATGCCAAACCATCGGAGATGCTTACTCGGTTATCATACTTCATCCATTCCCAGACACACCATGTCTTTCAGATTTTACATTTTCTGGAAACAAGAAACGCTGCTGCCAAGTGTGATTAGATCACTGATTTAAAGTGGCATTGGTGGATTTGTACTTTTGTTTGTGGCTGGGGCCTCATAAGGAGGAGTAGAGGTTCTCTATGTCTCCTGGGAGAAGAAATTCTCACAATAGGCATGAAAAACCTGACTATGACCCCAGCCAGGAAATTAAAGAGACTAGGAGGACCAGAAGGTTTTCTGGACAAGTACTGGGGCACTGAGTTCACAAAAACAGACACTGTTTCTCATGTGTCAGCAGCACCAGGATAGAGCCTGGTCCAGGTTATTCACTGGTAAGTGAACTGGGAAGGTGGACCATCCTGCCTGACCTGGAAGCTCACAGGGGAAGTGAGACAGCCCCAGCAAAGACAGAGGCAGGGCGCGGTAACCATCTGCAGAATTCCAAGAACACGGGCACGCTTTAGCAGCAGAGGAGACCGAGTGAGGCCTTCAGGGCAGTGCCTCACATATGTGAACACACTGCCAGCCTCGAACCAGGAGGAAAACAGGTAACCTAGTAACCACTGCATCACCATCCTCTTGCCTTCCCTTTCCAGGGCTGTGAGGGCTTCAGCAGGGCTCGAGGCCTTCTTTCTCCTCCCAGAGGAAGCCATTCCCCCTCGCGGGTCTCTGTCACTCCTGACACACTTTAACACCTGCCTTCACCTCATCTTCCTCCAGAACCGAATCTCCCTCCTTCCCATCTCTGTAGGCTCAGCCCACTCTCCAGCAGACCAGATGGATGCATCTGGCATTCAGAGCTGATGATAAGTTATCTCTGTTCAGGACCATTTGTACCGTCATAGAGCTTTCTATGCCTCAAGCCCACGAGGATGAGCCCATGCTAAGCATTTGATAGTGAACTCACAGAGGCACTTTGGGGTATTTTTAAAATTCCAAGGGAAACACAGAGGCATCTGTCAGGCTGTGCACAAATTACTGCTATTAAGTTATTTGGATTTACCTACTTAATAAACACACTGCTAGAGATTTCTTTGGGCTTAGAGGAGCCTTGGGGGTGGAAGTCAATGTTCTGTGACTAGGCAGTTTGGAAACTTAAGCCTCAAGCCTAAGCAGTGGGCAGGGGTGGCATGTGACGTGACTTAAATGCTCTCAGGAACGAGCCTGCAGAACAAAGGACCCCTCCGTGTGCCCCAAATCACAGCCTCTAGGTGAGTCCGTCCCTCCAATAGATCCCTAGCACAAAATTCCTAGTATCTTCCTATTTATTTAATGACTTCAAGACTACCTATTCTGGGGCACTCCCTGATCATGGCCCCGGAGGATAGAGAGGTTGTGAGGTTCCACAGTAGACCCGAGAACAGCCTGCTTTTTTAGGCTTTCCTATATGGGGAAAGAGGAGAAAGCAGCTAGGTCTCGGGTCTGTTTCTATGTGGTCGCACCCTCCCAAATCATGCTAGCTTCCCCTTCTGGGAGGTTTGTCCCATCTTTTCTTCAATATCTATGGATAGAGCTTTTAAGTGTGGTGTGTGTGTGTGTGTGTGTGTACTGGCTTCTACATTAGAATGTAGGGTCCATTAAAGCATTACGGTATAACCAATACCTGCTAGAGTACCAGTCATATAATTGTCACTCAATAAATGTACTGAACAAATTAGAGTTCCACAGAAGAACTAAGCCCTACACCCTATCATCCACCATACGGATTACCTTCTTCCCTGTGCTTCCAGAATGGTGCCGACTGCCTTGGAGGAGCAGAGAACACAGTCACTCACAGTACTGTTTGTGCACTGTGATCCAGAGAAGGAGCCCCTATTGGGAAAGACTGAGTTTCTGGCCAATGAATGGCTGGAGAAGCCTAGTCCCCTAACAGTCAACTTTGAAGACCCTATCCATTCTTCCTGCCTCTACTAAATACTCCTGGGTTGAAAATGGTTAAGTCCTCACCAATTTTATACAGCTGTGTGTTGTTAAGAAATGACACAGGTCCTCCAGGACTTAATTCTAATTGTCAACAAAAAGGTTGACTATGGGATCCATTCGCAGTGCTGCTTCTTCTACACATAGGTGGGTGGGCTCTTTCAAAAAAAAAAAGAAAGAAAAGAAAATGGTTAAGTCCTAAAGCTTCTGCTTCTACTGGTGAGCACTTAGGAGGGATGCTCAGCGCCCCTGGAAGGTGGCCTGTGGGACCCCACAGCTAATGGCTCTGTAAGCAGATCCAGCCTTTTAAAGGTCTCACAAAAGAGGATGTGCACAATCGAGGCTGCAGCCTAAGTACTGTCTGGTACTGATAAGGCTGCCTGGGAACGCCCTGTTCTATCCCTTCCCCAAACCAAAGGCTCTTTGAGAGGCGGCCAAGCATGCGAGACCAGCCAAGCAGTGCTAAGTGCATTATCTTGTCTAAGCAAAGCATGAGAAGTAAATTAAGATCCTCGCTGACCTCACTAACTTAACATAAAAAAAAAAATCCTCTGCTTTTATCGTTGCACGGTCGTCGCCCTGAAGAACGCCCTCCCTTCCCTTAGAATTGTATTTAACGTTAAAAAAAAAAAAAATCTGTCTGCTTCTGCCATCTCGTCCTGTAAAGAGCCTTCTAGCTCATCTTCCTCTGGTCATTTCTAAACCAACCACTAAGAAGGGGAATGGGACTGCCATAATTAACTTAGACCCATAAGATCTATCCACCCCTAGCAGGGAAGGGTGCAGAACCCCAGGTAACAGAAAAAGAAAATCGGGGTTCTAGAAACCAAGAAACCAAGAAGAGGCGCTGGTGTGCAGGCAGCAGTGTGCATGGCCAAGTACTTCACAGCCAGGACAGACAGGTACAGAGACAATAATCAAATGTTGGATCAAATGTTGCTGTTGTCGGACTGATGTTGCAAATGTCCTTCCGCAGCTGCAATGGTCACACGACTCTCTGCTTCCCGACAGTGTGGCTTTGTCACCTCTGCACACCATTCATATGTGAGTCATGCAGATGGCATGCTGGGAATCACCTAAGGAGATGGTGGAAATCCATGGCACTGAGCTCACGCCAGGCTGGAAATGCCAAGATGTGAGCGGAGCATAAGGGGCTGGAGGAGAAGGATTCCCCACCAGCTGGGGGTACTTAAGGAACTCCACGGAGCGGGACTGGGGCTGAGCTTTGAAATCAGCCTTTGCCTGATTTCTTTATAGTTAGCCAATCCTATCTTCTTTAGCACTAAGCTCAGGCCCTCCACTTCAAAACGTGTCCTCAGACTGCTTCCGTCCAGCCTATCACGTACAGACCCTGGAACAGCTGCCTTCAGAATGGTTTGCACACTCCAAGTTTATGTTTCAAGCTAAGCCGTGTGCGCCGTGCAGAATTTTAATGTACATCTAAAATGCTCACTCTCAGTCTGCTTTTCGACATAGTTCATAGTTTCCATTGGCTCGGGATGTTTTCTAAATGTAGGCTTAGATATTCCATTTATACAGGATATCAACTATAAACTTGGCAAATCCATTTCTCATTGTGAGCCAGTCATCAAAACCAGACTTACTTTCTGTCAGAAAGTCTGACTTCATTTTTCAGTTCAGATAAGCATGTGGACGTCCACCCAGACAATGATCTCACTTTTCACTTCGAATTCAAGGATGGGTGGATGGGTGGGTGGAGAGATCAGTCCTCACTCTGCTTGCCGAGGGTTTATCTTTGAGATGACAACGGGGAGGCTGGGTTTCCTGCTGGCACTGGCCCTGCCTTGGCATCCTATTGTTGTCTCTGTGTTTGCTTCCCTGCAGTGATACACATTAATAAACTTTTAAGGCAGGAGAGAGATTTATTCTTCATGAAAGGGAATTTAAAGATGGAGCGGGGTTAATCAGACAGCCACACACTTGACATACCAGTTTTAGGAGAGCATCAGAATTGAGCATCTAGAAAATACTCCCCTTAAAATTAAGAAAGTCATTTTTCCCTCCAAGGGTCCAGCGTCCCAATTGGGTTGAAGACCGCCATCCCCTGGAGGCCCCTGGGAACCACGAACCTCCACATGTAGATGGGAGGTGAACAGCTCTCTGATACACATTTCAATTTTAAGAGACTCCCACAAGGTTATAACTCAGTTCCTCTCTCTTCTGCAAACATGAGGGCTTGAGTTTGATCCTCAGAGCTCACATGAAAAGCGTGTGGTGGCACATGCTTGTAAGTCTAGCACTGGGGATGTGGGAACAAGGAGGATCCATGTGGCTCGCAGGCCAAGTTGCCTGCTCTCATATGTGAGGTGCAGGTCCCAGTAAGAGAGTGAGTTCCTGCCTCAGAGACACACAGAGGACAGCTGCCATGAGCAACAAAACCCAAGGCTGTATGTGTGCACACATACACACACATAAGGCACATATGCACATGCATGAGCACACACACACACATCACAAAGAAAAGGGTAAATCTTCTATTTCAGTCCAAATACATGTTTCTAAAAGTTCTATAGCTGTAGTGCAAAGATTAACACATTGTACCCAGAAGGTCTGACATCGGATGACTCAGGACTTTAACTCTTCTCGTGGTTATCTTTGTTTAAGTTTTAATAGACATCTCAAGGTAAACCTTACCTGATTCACAAACCAAGACAAGACACATGCATCCTAGCAAATTCCGTCTAAAACACAGATTTATTTTGAAAATAAATCTGAATCCAAGGAAAAGCATTCCCTTAGCCAGCCCAGAGGACTGAGAAAGAGCCAGGTGTAAAGTCTATGTCTCCCCTCCTCCAGCGCCATCCTCTCCCAGCCTGACCCAGAACCTCTCTTCTTCCATATCCATTAAAAATGAACAAAAAGCTGCTGCGCTTGATGGGTAAAGAGCGAGGGCAGGGGGCCGGAGAGATGGCTCAGTGGTTAAGAGCATTGCCTGCTCTTCCAAAGGTCCTGAGTTCAATTCCCGGCAACCACATGGTGGCTCACAACCATCTGTAATGAGGTCTGGTGCCCTCTTCTGGCCTGAGGACATACACACAGACAGAATATTGTATGCATAATAAATAAATATTTTTTTTAAAAAAAAGAGCGAGGGCAGATGGGTAATCTTTAGACATCTGAGGTGGAAACCAGATGGACTTTCCAACTCTTCCTTCCAAGCCATACTTGGCGCCAACCACCGGCTCCTTCCTTTCTCCTGCTGAGGCGGACTAACAAAAACGCCTTCCTACTGGGATTGCAGAAGGAGTCCAGCGTGCTTTCTCCCTGGGATCCCTAGCTCGGGATTCATACCTGCCTTCCTGTGGTGGAAGCTGGTGCCTAGCAACTTCTGCAGGAGCAGCTGTTGGGCCCAGGGCCCTCCCTCACCAGGTCACATTCTGTTGCACATTCCCGGGCGATATTTCAGAGGCTTACACATCCTGCCACTCACTTCCCCCACCCCTGCTCCCAAACAAGACATTAGGAAGGAAACACGAGAGATCGTATTTAGCCTAATTGAACAATAGCCCTTATTTCATCCTGAGGAAGATAAATGGGCTGTCCAACTTCACTTCTCGGTTTATCTGTAACGAGGTTTCTCTCTCAACTGTTTACTAAAGTATTAAAAAGCACTTTGCAGAGCCTGCTGGTATATTCCATCAAAGGGAGTCAATAGAACAGATGAAGACATATGAGAAAGACAGGGAGATAAGGAGCCTTTTATGAAAGTTCAGCTTCTAAACCCATTAGAAAGAACAACCTCCCCTTGATGAATTCAGAGGGGGGGAAAAAACAAAAACAGACGTTTTCTCTCTAGCGGCAAAATGACTGTTGTATAGGGCAGGACAACACCTGACAGGTTTTCCCAGGGTCAGACCAAGGTGGCTAACTAATTGTAATCATTAGCAAGGAAAGAAGCTGCCAGAATTGTGGAGTCCTAATGGGCCATTAGTGTCTCCAGGGTGTGTGGACTTCTCTGGGCCATTAGCATCTCTGCAGTGGAGGGACTTCTCTGGCCTCTTCTCTCACACAGAGTGCAGGCTCTGTCTATAACTGTTCTTGGGCTCCAGTCAGATGCTGGAGAGCTACAAAAGTGAGCCCAGAGAACAGAGCCTGCTGATGTGTTGCACTTACACGTGGAACTCACCGTTACCGGAGCCCAGTGTCTTCCCTTACAAAGGAAAAGGCAAATATCTAACACTGGTAATTATCCCAGTATGGAGAATGATCAGCCATCTGTTTGAGGGACTGAAATTTTATGTATGAATTAAGCATGGATTCTTTGGCATTTGTGTTGTGTAAGAGTGTCTTCTAAGATGAAACCTTCCATCCTGCAGCACAGCTCCTTAAGCAGGAAGGTTAACAACTTAAAATAGCTCCAGGAAGTCCCTGAAACTGACCAGATTTTCTAGGTCCTGTCCTGCCAGAGTAAGCAATAGAAACCGAGAGTTCCTCTGAGGCTAGAAGAACAGAACTGCCAAGAAGACTCTCAGAGGAGAACAGCTGACTCCAGACAGCTGCCTGCAAGTAGCAGAAATCAGCAGCCTGGAGAGGCTTAGACTCGCAGAGGCCCCTGGAACGGTCACTCTCTGGCCTGTTGAGCTGTCCGCAGGCTGTGCTGTGTGCTCCAGGTTTCCCAGCTGTTGTGAGCTGTCACTCATGCAGGGGTGGGCCATGGCGATGCAACTGTCTTTGAGTTATTCCTGTTAGGAACCCCTCACCCATACTCCGGTAAGAAACGCCAAGAAAACGCATTGGTTCGCCAAGTTGTCCATGGAGGCATCTGTACTCCGGGCTGACGTGAGTTCCCTATCTGGGGTGAGTAGACATGTGTGTCGTGTCCCCCCTGGAAAAGTTTTGTCACACAATACACTGTAGAAGACACTTAGAAACCCATTGCTAGGGAGCGCTGAATGCTCTCCTGGATTCCCAAGATAATTGGAAAGCAAGAGAGAAGCTTGGAATTTCTGTTTCCACCCTGAGTGTCTCCTTTACTCCTATTGGTATATCTCTGCTGCCTGACTCAGCATTGCGTTAATCACCCAACAGCGTCTGTCAACCTCACCCAGCTCCTCCCTCCTTCAAGGCGAAGGCACGGAAGAGATAAGCTCCCTCCTGTGGGCAGCCAAGTAGGATGCCAGCAAGAGCACAGCCGGCGGCGGACTGCCTCCTCGGACGAGACTAATTCATGATGCTGAAGCTGCCCTCTGGAGCAAGGGTAGGCAGCTCTGAAGAAGCAAACCATCTCCTCAAGCCGTCAGGCCGACCACAGACCACCTTGCAAAACCAGAAGTGAGACAGTGACCAGAATCACAGTTTGGCCAGGATGGCTTCATCATGCACACCCCTTGCCCCTTGCCCCAGTTCTTTCCCTCCCTCAACCCACAGCTCGTGCCAGCGTTCCAAAGGCAGAGCTCAGGTCACTGTGTCCCCTTATCTTTCCTCCTCAGAGTGGCCAGTGACTGAGCTGCCTAGCTTGATTTTTCACCATTTTTTTTGTCTCGTTAACTGGTGTGTTAAGGTGGGTGTGCTGCCTAGCCTGGTGGGGCTGCCAGCGCCCAGGCTTCGGTCCTGAAACACTGGCTATGGTCCCGCAGTCGCAGTTCTGACCCAGCTTTCATTCAACAATCTGCAGATCCACTGTGTCTGTTCATAGAGTGGAGAAGTCAAGACCTGTAGGCATGAAGCAAAAGGTGTGGCCCCATGAGAAGGGAAAGTCACATGTCTACAGTTTTCTTTTTTTTTTAAGATTTATTATTTATGTCTGAGTGCTGTGTCTGCACGTTCATCTGAATGCAGGCAGAGGACACTGGATCCCGTTTTAAATGGTTGAGTCACCATGTTGTTACTGGGAATTGAACTCAGCATCTCTGGAGGAGCAGCCAGTGCTCTTAACCACTGAGCCGTCTCTCCAACCCCAAAGACCACACTGACTGTTTCTGCCTGCTTCCGCGGTGTCATACCCCACCCATCCTTTCTGTGGAAGATGGAAGCCACTGCCATCTTAGCCCTCCCTCTGCTTTCACTCTTGCACTGTTAGTGTCTAAAACCTGGGGCTGGGTTCTGTTCATTTCTTTGTGTTCTTTCCCTAGAACGGCTCCTGCGATGTGATTGATACAATGCATCATTTCTGTCCAGCAGATGAAATGAGTGAATAAATAAATACAAAATACATACAATAACCTGGAAATGGATGTTGTGGTAAGAAGAGCCCGATATTGGGAGTCATAATACCAAGGTCCAAATGTCTAACCTATCATTCTGCGAAAGCCTTTTAGCTGGGTACAGCGGCCCATAACTTTAACTCCAGCCCTCAGGAGGCAGAGACAGGTGAATCTCTGTGAGTTTGAGGCCAGCCGGCCTGGTCTACAAAGCTAGTTCTAGGATAGCCAGGCCTGTTACACAGAAAAACTTGGGGGGGGGAGGAGACAAAAAGAAAAACTATCAACCCAGAATAGACCCATAATACAAGTCCTGGAGTGAGACCGCCGTGAGCGTCAGGGAAAGGAGTTGAGGAAAGAAGATCAAAGCAGGGGAAAGTCGTTCTTTCAATAGAGTAAAAGTAAAGAGATTCACTGTTGAGAGACAAGCAGGGTACCCTGGAAAAGAGAAAGAACCAGGTATCCTGAACCTTCTTCTTGTAGTTTTTAATGGCACTCACACAAAATGATCCTCCTCAGAGAATGGCATAGGCCTTAAACACAAAAGCGGTACCCCACCCTTTTGGTCAACGGAGGAGGAAATGTTAACTTTAATGTCATTTAGTTTGTCACTGCAGTTAGCTGAGAGATACTCTTGGGTAGCCTCGCATGCAGGAAACACTACAGTAGGAAGGACTGACACCTAACTGTACTGATTCTGATTATGTCCCTTGACCTCATATCTTGTCATTGCGTTTCTGTCATCTGTGTGCCCCGTAGTTCAGTGGCCAGCTTAAAGCCTTGTCACTCATTCATCTTCAGCTTGATTTTAGTTACAAGCAGATCATGTGTCAATGTTAATTAATGAAAGGCCAAGGCTGACTCATTTTTAACCTAACAATGGAAGCCGGTGCCTGGAAATTAGTTACAAGCAGCCTGCAGACTTCCTGCCGCATCCCTGATCTATCTCACGCAGTGGGTTTGCAGGCATCTGCCTCTAGGGGTCAGGCTTTGAGTGTATATGAAATGTAAACGGGTCCCCTAGGTGAGTGCTTCCTTTTGTTCTAGAGCTTTCAGGTGTGCTGTTAAGTTGCTAGTGTGAGCTTTCTCCACTTTCTTTATGTGTGCACTTAGTGCTATGAACTTTCCTCTTAGCCCTGCTTTCACAGTGCCCCATAGGTTTGGGTATGTTGTGCCTTCATTTTCATTGAATTCTAGGAAGTCTTTAATTTCTGTCTTGATTTCTTCCTTGACCCAGGGGTGGTTCAATAGAGCATTGTTTAATTTCCATGTGTTTGTGGGTTTTCTGAAATTAGTGTTGCTGTTGAATTCTAATTTTAAACCATAGTGATCCGATAAAATACAAGGGTAACTCCATTTTTTTTTTAAATCTGTTGAGGTTTGCTTTGTTACCGAGTATGAGGTACTGAGAAGAAGGTATATTCTTTTGTATTTGGGTGGAATGTTCTGTAGATGTCTGTTAAGTCCATTTGAGTCATAACATCTGTTCTCTTATTTCTCTGCTAGGTTTCTGTCTGGTTGACCTGTCCATTGGGGAGAGTGGGGTGTTGAAGTCTCCTACTATTAATGTGTGAGATTTGATGTACGATTTAAACTTTACTAATGTTTCTTTTACATATGTGGGTGCTCTTGCATTGGGGCACAGATGTTCAGGATTGAGACTTCATCCTGATGGCTTGTTCCTGTTATAAGTATAAGGTGTCCTTCTCCGTCTCTTTTGGTTGATTTTAATTTGAAGTCTATTTTGTTAGATATTAGGATTGCTACACCTGCTTGTTTCTTAGGTCCATTTGATTGGAAAATCTTTTCCAAACCCTTTACTCTGAAGTAGTTCTGGTTTTGAGGTTGCAGTGTGTTTCTTGTATACAGCAGAAAGCTAGATCCTGCTTTTGTATCCATTCTCTTAGCCTATGTCTTTTATAGGTGAATTGAGTCCATTGATATTAAGAGATATTAATGACCAGTATTGTTAATTCCTGTTATTTTTTTGGTGGTGGTATATGTGTTTGCTTTCTTAAGGTTTTGTTGGTGTGAGGCTATCTGTTGGCTGTGTTTTTTAGGTGCAGTTAGCTTCCTTGGGTTGGGATTTTCCTTGTAGTACTTCTGTACTACATATGGCACGTATGTTCCCACACAGATGCACAAGATTTTAAAAAATAAAATTTAAAAAGGGTTACTTGCAGATCCAAAACCAAGTTACCCTAGTTCTCCCTATTGGCATTAACCACCTTTCCATATCCAACCTAACATCCTTTGGCTATCAGATATAAGACTAATATGTATTTGTGTGCGACTGGGGAGATGGCTCAGTGATAGAACATTTACTGCTCTCACAGAGGAACCCTGTTCAGTTCCCATCACCCACTGGTGGCTCATAACCACTGGTAATTCCAGTTCCAGGGGTACGCAATGCCCTATCCTGGCCTCCATGGTCACCAGCCATGCAGGTAGTACACATAAATACATGCATGCAAACATACATGCAGGTCAATACTCATGCACATAAAATGTGTCTTAAAATAAATAGATATTTACAAACAAATAAAATGCATTCTTAGTAGACACGAACTCCCTCCCATTCACATCCTACCAATGTTACAGGCAGCATCTAAAGCCGACAACAGCACAGGCCCTGTTTCACTGCAGTTGGCCTGCCTGTGACCAGCAGCAGCATATCTGGTAAGTTCCTTGATTAATGACTTTCTGCATTTTGTAACGAATAAAATATCACATAACTGCTTCCATGGTGGAACACATCTTTTGTGGCAACCTTAATCTGTGTTTCCAGGCCATGGAATTCATGTTTGGCTCAGGAAAAATGTCCCTCTTCTTCTGTTTGCGACGAGCCATACTCTGCATCGATAGCATCACCTGGATGGGAGAGGTGTGTGTTCAGCGTTGGTCATGCTACTTACACTAGGGATTACAGGGCATCCAAAGGAAGCTCTGGGGACCACTAATCCCGACTGAGTTAACACCACATTTTTATTAGCCCTTTAGGGGGATAAAAGGCTTTATATTTAGCACAGAATCAGGTTCCTGTAATAATCAAGAAGTCCAAAGATTGTCATTTGCACATGCATGACTCCCCCTTAGCGACAGTCTCCCCCTAGAGTGGCTCATTTGTCGTAATTCATGGGTATGTACCACACGTCGCTCTTGTGAGGAACTCTTCACCATGTCTCCATCGGGACTTCTCACACTGGACTCTGTAATTGTACACAGCTCACTGACTGCCAGATACAAAGAGGATTTTTTTTAAGATTTTATTTATTATGTATACAACATTCTGCCTCTATGTATGTCCGCACGCCAGAGGAGGGCGCCAGATCTCAGTACAGATGGTTGTGAGCCACCATGTGGTTGCTGGGAATTGAACTCAGGACCTCTGGAAGAGCAGCAAGTGCTCTTAACCTCTGAGCCATCTCTCCAGCCCCACAAAGAGGATTTTTTTAAAAAGAAAAACCATTGGGTAATACACCATTTCGAAAGGGGAATAGAAGTTACTTTGTTTCCTCAACTTTCCACCTTCTGTCTCAAATCTGACTTGCTATGCACCCTGGGTTGACATCAGCCCCTGAGCTATGTTCCTGGTATTGACCTCTGCGGCTAGTATTCTAGACGTCTGTTTCTACCCTCAGGATACGGCTCAACAGCTGCTGGTAGGTGGAGCTCATCCAGACCCAAGAACAACTGCTCCAACAGCTGAGGAATGCATGGGGGTGGGCTGGAAGAGGGGCACACACCTGTCACCGGAAACCTGGCTAAAACTCAGCCCTCACTTGGGGTCATTAAAGGATAGCTTAAAACTGTATTATTAATGTCTAGTCATGGTGTCTCTATCCCTCTGTCCTGTCCTATCGACCGCCCAGAACCTTTGGGTAGGTAGCTGGCTGTATTTTCCGTCTATCATTATTTTCCATCTTACATTATACTTACAGACACGGGTCGCTTAGCCAGCCCGTGCCTTTGTTCCTAAGAGCCAGGAGAATCTTTGACCCCAGCTTCTGACTGAGCACAGTAAACAAAGGCTCCCTTAGCTGCCAGCAAGCTCAAAGTGCACATTAAGCAAGAAGCTTTCTGGCCAGTGGCTGGAATGACATCATGCTTCCTCCTGGAATCCAACTGGAGATAAAAATCAGGCCATTCCATTTACAAGGAGACAATGTGCCCTCCCCCTGCCTGCTTTCAGGGTTTGCTGGTCTTCCAAAGAGAGCAGGGAGGAAGGAGCTATTTGAACTTGCGCTTTGAGAACATCTCTTAAACCACCTGTCTTAATTCCCAATGATATGCAGTCCTCTCGCTCCAAATGGCTATGTTAGAGAGCGGGGTGCTCCTCACTTCCCAGTGCTGACTTTTCAAATGGCGCGCTTAACAAGACATGGCAGCAGCAGATAAGCCGCATTAGTTAATAACGAGACAGCCCTTCACGCTTATTAACGCAGTACAAGAGGAAGGAAGGAAGCTCCTTTCTCATCTCTAACACGATTGATCGCAGTTTGATGAGAGGGAGAAAGATACAGGAGTCTTAAAGAGATCCACGCAGATTTCTTAGGATGAAACCAAAAATGAACAGTTCTCAGAGATCACTGATCTAAATGGCTGTGCTCTTTCCTCTTTTCCTTTCCTTCCTAAAGTTCTCTACAGGGTTCTTGAGGGTTTAACATTATGACTCATGACTACTAACTATCAGAAGAAATTTTCTGAGTTTATAAAATTTGAGTTTATGTGACGGTTTTTGTTCCTGTAAAAGATAATAAAAATGGTTTGTGTTCGCCAGTTTTCCATTACTATAACAAACAACCTGAGATGACCAGCTTTTAAGAGTATAGTTCTGTAGGTTTCTATCCATGACTGGACGATCCTCCGCACTGGGGACTGTAGAGGGGCACATCTCCATTGTCCTCTGTGATGAGGAAGCAGAGAGAAGAAGAGGAAGGGGGTCCCACTACCCCGCTTTAGGGCACACTCCCAGTGACAAAGATCTCTGATGTTAATCTAGTCTGCTTCTCTGAATCTGGAATGAAGCAAGAAAAGCATCTCTGTGTGTATGTGGGGCTGTCTTCACAAAGGTTTAGCCAAGTAGAGATGGCTCACCCTCAATTTGGGCTATACCTTCCTACGGGCTGCCATCCCAGACCCAACAACAACAACAGAGACTAGAGATGAAGACCAGAGTTCGTCTCTCTCTGCTTCCTAATGGTGGCTGCATGTGATCCTCATATTCCTGCCATTGTGCCCCCCATCAGACCATATCTCCTCAAACCATGAGCCAGATAAAACTGTTCTTCCCTTAAGGGGCTTCCCAACAAGTGTTTGGCCAAAGCAATGAGAAAAGAACCCAGTGCAACCTCCTTCTCCGTCCATCACTTCGCAGTAGCACCTGGAGCAGAAACCAAGCCTTCCAGGTACCTATTCAGACCCAAAGCATAGCAACGATGCTATCACCTTGGAGACTGTTAACCAGTTTACTGAACATGTCTCAGCCTTCCTTCAGCCACCAACTTCATACATTGTGCCAGCTTTCTCATTTACTAATTCTCTCATAATGCCCATCTATTTGCCTAAGAATTATTGTCTCCATAGTTTGAACATCATGCTTTGACACTCTACCAGCTTTTAACCAAACTGAAACACCAGGTGGATCCCCATCTTGAACAAATGAACCAATATTAATTAGTTTAGCTTCCCTGGAGGTAAATCCTGAGGCAGGAATTTAAGGGTACTAACTGATTTTCGAGATCTAGAGGTTCCTGAAAAAGGTGTGGGAAAGTGACAGCTAGCAGAAGCCGACTGCCATTGCAGGTGACAGGGAAGTCCAGTCCCGCAGCTAAACGGCCAGTGCGGAGCACACCAACAGCTGGAATACTTACATACTGGGGGGGTGGGGGTCAGCACCAAATCTATAAAGTGAGATTTATACACCAGATGATGACGATGCAGAGAATACACACCACTCCAAAGGGACGGCTGAGGAGAAGGTCTTTATTGTGGATATGAGGGGACTATAGTCAGAGGTACCTGGAAGAATCCAGCAGGGAGAGAAAGCAGTAGACTAAACCTGTCTGTCTGGTAGACTGAACCAGGCCATGAGAGGAGAGAGGGAGAGGGGGGTGAGGGGGGTGTGGACAAAGGAGACCAAGAGAGGGGCCAGAGAGGGGGGAAAGAGTCTAGAAGAGAGGGGACAAAGAAAGAAGGAGCCAACAGGACCCAGGGAGAGCATGGCCAAAATGTCGGTTTTTTTTTTTTTTTTTTTTTTTTTTTTTTTTTTTTTTTTTTTTTTTTTTTTTTTTTTTTGGTTTTTCGAGACAGGGTTTCTCTGTGGCTTTGGAGCCTGTCCTGGAACTAGCTCTGTAGACCAGGCTGGTCTCGAACTCACAGAGATCCACCTGCCTCTGCCTCCCGAGTGCTGGGATTAAAGGCGTGCGCCACCACCGCCCGGCAAAATGTCAGGTTTTTAAAAGAATGGGAAACTGAGGGGAAGGGAAGCCCATGAGAGGGAGAAGTTTAGGGTAGGGGGCGGGGTGGAAAGAGTCAGGAAGACCTAGGATGGCAGCATAGCCTCTGGAACAGGTGTCTGCCATGCCAAGCCTGGCAGGCAAGCATGCACTTGTGTATGCTAATAGGACCACAGTTCAGCCATCTGTCCTGAGTTTCTTTGGACCTGACACATACCAATTGTGCAGTCACCTTAAGGACGGCTCCCGGGTGGTTCAAATCTGCCAGCTCTTCCTGTCAGGTAACTGATAGCTCTTCCCAGGGCTAGAGTGCCTTCTAGAACTCTGAGACACAGGCAACTCCAAATCCTGGAGCTTGCTGAAGGTTCAGGGGTGTGGACACGGCGCTGAAGGTCTATTAGAAACTGAAATGAAACAAAGCGTTCCCACGTCCTGGGAAACGATGGTGTCCTTAAGGTGGCAGAACACAGCTCACATGTACTGCCCTCCACATAGAACAGAGGGACTCTTTCTCATTGCGGCAAAATATCTAGATTCAAACCTTTTCACTAAAAAATATTTCTCCTAAAGCAGTCACAAATGCAGACTGTTCAAAGTACAATGAAGTTAGCTTTCTAAAAGGAATACTTACCTGCTGAATCTGGGAGGTCCCTATGCTGTACCTCTGCCATCAGAAATGCGCTTACTGACTACAGAAGAAGGTAAATGGCCTTCTGTACCACAAGTAGAAATTTATGGTCAGATATTTCAGCATCCAGCGTTTCTCATGTCTGAACTTTCTCACAACTGAACAGTATCTTTTACAAAGTTACGAAGTTTCCTAAATTACTACAAGATAGATGGGTGCACCTATCCAATTAATTAAAAAGAAACTTAAATTTCCTGGTTTTTACAAAATACCACTGGAGCCTGGGGGAGCTGAGTCAGTGATGCTGATCTTGCATGGTGCCCTGAGGCTTTGGGGGCCACTGGGACCACATGGGTATGGTGATATGATATGATATCTCATGGACCCAGAGGAAGAGCACAGATACCCCTACTCCAGGGCTGCGGGACACAGAAATGTTTGTTCTGTTCTCTTCACGTGAGATTACTCTAATGAACAGGCCTTACAGGCTTTCCTCTTACAGCTAGAGTGTGGGTGTTGTGTTTTTTACAAGTGTCCGAAGTACACAGGCTTATGAAATTGTGTCCAACACCTCCTGCTCATGCATGTGTGCGCGCATACACACACAGGGGGAGAATTCCACATCTCCCCTTCAATCTCCTTCTTCTGCCTCCAGGTATTTCTAAGAAGCGATAATCACCAACAGCCCCGTGAACACTAACAGCTACAGACACCCACGGCAGCTACCAGGATCTTCGCTTCCGGCTTGGTTCCCACCCACACCTTCTGCTATGAACAGCTGTCTTCTGGCCTTCACCCCTCATCCACATCTCATAGAGATGCCCGAGGAAATTCCTCTTTAGATTTCTCTTCAGTAGGGGGCCAGCTAGGGGGAAACCTGTGCCACCCCTCACTCCTCCTTCAATGTTCTCTCGGCCACAGCGCTGCTTCTCTTCATTTTGAGCTACCATGTGGTGTTCCCTGACATGTCAGGAGATTCAACAGCTCTAAGCAGCCATGGGAGAAAATGCTTCAGTGTCACTGACCCAAGCTAGAATGTCCCAGTCTGCCCTCTGTCCTCATGCCACTGATCACCAAAGCAGCAAGAAACACACTGGCTGGAGACTGGCCTAGATCCTAGCTTATCTGGCAACCATTCAACGAAGCATCCTAAGCAAACCAGGCTCTGTGCTGAGATGGAAGTCATAGACAATTTTCTTCTTGTTCCTCTCTGCCACTCCCTCAGTTCTGACTGCCATCGCTCCACCTAAGGGACCCCAACAGTCAAGTGTGACCAGCCCCAGGAATTCTCCTCATTACTGCTAGAATAAACTCTCCAGTACAACACCTCATCCTGACCTTATTTCTCTTTAAAAATCTTTAGTACACAGTGTTGGAAGATGTGAACCCCTGATCCTGAATTTCTTGTTAACAACTTGTTTTCCTCTGATCTGAGTGCCTACAGCTGCTCTGAGCACGAGACCCTCAGGAGTTCCTGATGGCAGGAGAGTGGTTTCTGGTGTGTTTGGCTGGGGCATGACTATCCCTACATAAGCTGCCCCTGAACACACTAAAGAAACATTCTTGGGGCATTCTGGCTGTGAGGATGACCTGTGTCTCTGTCTTTCTGAGTCTTTGTTTCAATCTCCAGCCCCTTGCCCGGCTCACGAACTGTATGGCGGCACATAGAGTGCAGATGGGGCGTGGTGCATTGCAACAGGAGCTCAAGCCACGGCTCAGTAAGTGTCTGCTTTCCGAGCACAGGGACCTGAGGTTGAGCCCAGAACCTGTATAAACATAAAAAAGCCAAGGCGCAGTGCTGTGCACGTGTGCTGGACAGGCGCAGCTCACTGCTAGCCAGCCTAGACTAATTGTCGTGTCCCAGGCTTCCTAAAGTAGGAAGGAAAGAAAGAGGAAGGAAGAAAAGAGGGAGGGAAGGAGAGAAGGAGGTGACGGGAAACAACCAAGGTTTTTCTCTGACTTTCACATACTCATTCATACTGATACATGTGCAAGGCGTGGGCATGTACACACACACGCACATGTGCACACACACAGTTTTAATTCTTTACCTCGGAACTCAACGTGAAAACCAAACACAGTGAGACTTACAAGAGTACGATAATGTACTATCTACTCATCTTTCTGGTCTCCTCTCCTGTCACTGGCTTCCCTAACATCTCCCAAAATGTCACACTTTATGTCCCCATTACAAGAGTACTCTCTTCCCCATCCTCTCTTCCACACGTTCATTACCATTAGTCTCAAAACTTTCAACTAGACGATGTCCTCTAGGGCATGGCCTCTGACTGCCAGCCGGGCAAGATTTAGGGATTTTTTTGGTTTGGGGTTTCTTTGGTTTCTTGAGTTTTTTTGTTTGTTTGCGGTTTAGTTTTTTTTGTTTTGTTTTGGTTTTTTTTGCCTTAAAATCTAAAGAAGTTAAATCCCTTATTTCGGGAAACCGACTCTCATTTGCCCCCTCTCAGAGTTCAGTCACTACACCCCACCAGAAGCCACACTTCCACGATGGCTGTTCAAATTGAGTAGGGATGTTCCAAGGAGGCTACTTAGCCTCCCCTAACCAGAGTTTGGCATAAGGAGTTAGAGACAGCTGTCTGGCCTTTTGCTCAATGAATTAACTAGGGAGCCGTGGGGTGACCATATTCCTTTTGGGGTGACGGGGGGCTAGTTTACAGAATGCAAAAGAAACGGCAGCCAGGGAGCAGAGAAAGGATTTCTGTGGCTCTCGAGAGAGTTCATTTCCTACTCGTAGCCTCCTTCTGACATGTTTCTATGTCCTTGTTTTTCCAAATCTCTTTTCTTCGGAGATCTCAATTCTCTTTTATTTTGAAAAACCAAAGGCCAGAGGGGGACATTGGGCATCGTGCTCTGTCACTGTCATCGTGTTCCTTTGGGACAGAGCCCTTCCCAGAACCTGGAGATTAGTGACAAGTGCGAGCCCAGGGACTCCTCTGTCCCCACCCTCTTCCCTACAGTTCTGAGGTTGCAGGTACACACACAGCCATTGAATGTGAATGTGAAGGTCTGATTCAGAAAGTAGTTGGTGTGGGTCACACCTGAGGTAGATGCCATTGGTCCCTTTAGCTGCAGTGGAACCAGAGGTTTAGGAGTGCATGTCCTGCTCAAGGTCACAGACCCAGAACTATCTGATTCCAAAGCCACACTCCTGACCCCTGCCTGTTACCAGTGCACAGGAGGTGGTGACCAGCCCCATCAGAGGAGAGAGGAACAAGGACCAATGATAAAAGAAAGCTTAGCCAGGCATGGTGGCACAGGACTTTAATCCTGGCACTCGGAAAGCAGAGGCAGGTGGATCTTTGTGAGTTCTAGGCCAGCCTGGTCTGTGGAGTCTGTTAGAGAACAGCTAGGGGTGTTATATAGAGAAACCCTATCTCAAAAAACCAACATAAATAAATAAATAGCTTAAGAGATATAAAAGTTTGACAGACATCATACTGAAGATCAGAGCACAAAGAAAACATTTCTTCCATGCAAAGCTACAACACGGCTTTCTGAATATTAAGCCTTGAATAATGGTTTTATGACATTGGTGACCAAAAGAAAGTGCATTTACACAGAGAACAGGCAGGAAATTAATAATCTGAACTTTAAATAGGCTTTTTTCTGACATCTCAAAATTGTTTTATACATTTTAGAGAAATATTATGTCTGACACGAACAATTAAGGGAAACCAATATTGCAAAAAAAAAAAAAACAGTTAAAGCTTTGCAATCACCATGCAATTATGAGTAGTAGGAAAAGTGCTAACACTGGAATGACGAAAAGAACGTTGTCACTTTAAAAAAGGAAATATGTAGGAACTCGACATCTACAGATAAAATGTTCTTCACTGGAATGGGTCAGGAAGCATTTTTAACCTCAGGACTAGGTGTTTGGGAGGCCTGTCAGTGAGATCCCCACGGGCCTTGCGTTAGAACTGGACAAGGGAAAGCTATTTAATCAGGGCCGTGGCTTCCTATTTCCCTTGCTCAGTTCTCTGCTTTCTACGTGGGTAGTGGTCACTATTTCCCACAGGTGTGAAGGACTTCTCACCACACATGAATTCTGTTTTCCAAGACTGCTCCCTCTGAGTGGTAGTGCTTTTGAATCTCAGGGCTCCACTGAAACAGACTGAGGGACTGCAGTGCATGCTGGGTGGTAAGGCATGGGACGAAGTCAGCCTGGAAAATGGTCTAACCCAGTACCTGTACTGGTTATTTTTTGCCCTATACTGGTCAATTGACCTTGGGAAGAGGGAATTGTGGACAGGATCTACCTCTATCAAATCAGCCTGTGGATGTGTGTGCGGGACATTTTCTTGACTGCTAATGAAGGAGAGTTGGACCCACTCTGGGTGGTACCACACTTGGGCAGGTGGGCCTGCCCTGCATAAGGAGGCTGAGCAAGCCAGAGGTAGCTAACCAATAAACAGCATGTCTCCATGACCTCTGCTTCAGTTCCTGTCTCCAGCTTCCCTTGAATTCCCGCCCTGGCTTCCCTCAGTGATGAACTGCAACTTGTAAGATGAAATAAACCCCTTCTCTCCACAATTGCTGTTGACCATGGTGATTAAGAACAGAAAGCAAACTACAATGGTGTTCATCTTCTTGGTCTGTGGCTCCGTTTACCCTGAATAAATACCACTGATGCTGAGAATTTCATTCTGGAAAAATAGTTCTCATTTTATATAGAAGAGAAACAAAGCCAAATCCTCCAACGGCTACTGTTTCACAGGAAAGCGTCTTTCTTGGGTTTGCCCCCAGTCCTGAACTCAGGAGGAGCAACAATGCTACAGCATCCATCACATGTCACTGCTTCCTTTAATCAAATGCTTATTCATCCTGAAGTGACCTGAGTCACATGTTTGAGGAAACAGAAACCAAGGTGTTACAGTGTTGACTACGTGGGGACCAGTCGGAGAGCTGGCGGATGGCATGTAACTATTCCGAGTTATACCCTGGATCGTTCGTGGGGGGACTGTTTGAGATTCCCTCAGATTGGCAGTTCTTTGTTGTTTCCTCTTGGTCATCTCACTGTATTTAGGCCCCATGGAGTTTTAGGTAAACGCTTTGCAAACTATGACTTAGCTATATACTATGAAGCTATTAAAAATATGGCATAGTTTTTAATGCCCTTTACCCAGCATGGTTTAGGATACTTAAAATCTTATGAAGAACCTATATCATAGAGGGCCTTGAAGGTCTGCTATAATCCAAGAGGGGTGTTTGGGTGACTGTTTATCCTCCCTTGGGTGCTGTAGACTAGTTCTGTTCATATCACATTCTCTGAATTTAGTAAAAATTGTATCATATATCAAAATGCAACTAATAGTTACACATGGGCAGTGAGATTAAAGGTAATTTTTATTTCTGGAATATTTTGTCTCTTTAAAACTGTCCACAAAAAAATTCTAAATGAAGACAGCAAAATATTAAATTTTTAAAATTCACAAGGAAGCTCAGAAGAAATAGAACACAGATTGCTAACACTCATTGGAGAATAAATAGGGGACAAAAGAATTGATTCGGTCACTTTTGGGCTAATTAGGGAACAGAGAATAACAAGAGAAAGAAATCTGGTCTTTCTGTGTTCAAAGGCTCATGATTTCATTTCCATACCCAGAGACACGGGTACAAATACATGTGCATTTTAACTCCATGCATGCCATGGCATCCAGCACGAGCACCCAGAATGCGCAGCAGCTGAGGGGGCTCCCCTGTTGTCCAAACTCCTAGAATGAGTCTAACTCCCTTTGGGAAACCTGAAGCTCTTGTTAGTTGGCCTTGGGCACTGGTGTGGGGTGTCTCTCTTTGGGGTGTGGTATAAGCTGCCTGCAGCATTTTCTACTTCAGCCCATGTTTGCTTTGAAATTTCGACTCTCCATCAGCCCCTTCATCCAAGGGCAGCTGTCTACATCCCTGTGCTATTTCCTAACTGGTTTTATTCCATCCTTATTTCCAAGCCAGATGACGTGTACCACTTTAAATGTACAGAGAACTCAGAAGCAAGAGTTGATAGGGTAGGGACATTCCAAATTAACGTAGGAGTTATCAGGAGTAGCTACCCAGAACCAAGGATGAATCTGCAAGGTGTTATGATAGGTAAAATTGGGCACAGAAAGACAAACAGTGTGTGTTTCCTCTCACCTACAGAATCTACAAGGCTTGTGTTCATAGCCATAGAGAACAGGATAGTGGTCACTAGAGTTAGTTAGGAAAGGTAGGGGGCACTGTGGAGGATGGAGAGAGGGTGGTTGGACAATGGATGCTAAAATGCAAAATAAATAGGAAGAATAAATTCTATTGTTCTATAAAACAGTGGGGTGACTACAGTTCAGAGCAATTTCCTCTATATTTCATAAGAACTAAAAAAAGAGCTAGGCAGTGGTGGTGCACACCTTTAATCCAAGCATTCAGGAGGCAGAGGCAGGCGGATCTCTGTTCTAGGACAGCATAGTCTACAAAGCGAGTTCCAGAACAGCCAGAGCTATGCATAGAAACCTTGCCTCAAAAAACAAACAAACAAACAAAAAAACAAAAGCCAAAACCTAACAAACAAAAGTTTGAAGTCTCCCAACACAAAGAAATAATAAAGGTCAGAGGAGCTAGAGATGCTATCTATACTGACTTGAGAATTACTCTGTGTTCAAACGTATCAAAGGATTACTGGCACTGAGAAAGAAAGGTACCTCCCTCTGGAAGAACAACCAGTGCTCTTAACTGCTAAGCCATCTCTCCAACCACAGGTTTAGAATTTTAAATGTATGCGTATAGCTGTGTCCCTGTGTGTATATGCCACATGTGTGTGAGTTCCTTCAGGGGCCAGAAGAGGATATTAGATCTCCTGGAGCTGGTGTCAAAGAGAATTGTGAGCCATTCACTCTGGGTTCTGGCAGCCAAACTTGGCTCAGCAGCAAGTGCTCTTTACAGCCACACTATCTCTCTAGCTCTAAATTGTTTATTTTTACAACAAGGATAATAAATAAAGCCTGCATTGCAGACAGGGTTGCTTCACAAGCTTCCTGTAAGGATTAACAGAGATCTTGTTTACAGAACACAACACTTTCAATGTGTGAAAATGTCAAATGATAGATTACTTACTATTACTATTATTATGTGTTTGACATTAGGTTCTATAATGAGGTAGTGAACATAGGATAAAAAGATTCCTGGGGCCATTCAGGGTTGATGTGGGAAGTCCTTCTGTATACGTATTGCTTTTATTGGTTAATGAATAAAGAAGCTGCTTTGGCCTGTGATAGAACAGAATAGAGCTAGGTGGGAAAACTAAGCTGAATGTTGGGAGAAAATAAACAGTCAGAGAGACACCATGTAGCCGCCACAGGAAACAGGTGCCTGTTGATGGCGGTTTCTATCCAGCCCAGTCCCACAGCCGTTCAGTCCTAAAGAAATGCACAGAGATCTACATTAATTATAAACTGATTGGCCTATTAGCTCAGGCTTCTTATTAACTCTTACATCCTACATTAACTCATAATTCTTGTCTGTGTCAGCCATGTAGCTTGGTCCCTTTTATCAGTGAGGCATTCTCATCTTGCTTCTTCAGAGTCTGGGTTACAACTGCAGGTTGAACCTTTCCCCATCCCAGAATTCTTCTGTTATGGTTACCCTGCCTATACTTCCTGCCTTGCTACTGGTCCATCAGCATTTTGTTAAAGCAATACAAGCAACAAATCTTTCCAGGGTAGAAGACCATTGTCCTACAGCAGACACCCCTACTGGAGCCCACCAGAACTATGCTGGTAGGCCACAACCTCATGGTGATGCACAGATTAATGGAGATGGGTTAGTTTAGGATATAAGAGCTAGCTAGCAATACACTTAAGCTATTGGCCAAACAGTATTGCAAATAATATCGTTTCTGTGTGATTATTTCAGGTCTGGGCAGCTGGGAAACGAACAAGCAGCCTCTGCCAACACAGAGGGGCTCAGAGCTACTGTTCAAAATTCACCTTGTGAAAAGAAGGGACTGAGCTTTATGCGATGCAGTCCCAGCAAGACAGGTTACATGCTGCTCAAGGAGAGAATGCTTGATCAGGAGAAAGCTTACAGAGGCACAGCGACTTTAACTCTTGCTCTCTGAGAGGTCACCTCAAGAGGAGGGGAGGCTGTTTGGCTCATGACAGAGGCTTCAGCGGTGGGTTCTGTAGAAAAGCAGACCATCTAGGTGGAGATTGACTGCCAGAGAAAGCTGCTCACCCGCCTGGCCACCAGCAACGAAAGGAGAACAGGAAGAAGTTGGCATTCCCATATCTCCTCTAAGGGCACAGCCCCCACAACTCAACTTCCTCCAGCTAAGCACTCACCTCTTAAGTTCCATCTCACTATCACAGGTTGACTATCAAGCCTTCAGCATACAGACTTGGGGGAACACGTGGGCTTCAAACCATAGCATGCAGACAGAGCAAGGAGGTCATGGACAGACAGCAAAGCATCAGTGACTCATGACTGCAGCCTCGGTCACCCCTGCCCATGATGGTGGAGTCCGGAAGAGAAGCCAGCCCAGAGGAGCTGTGCTAACAGAGGAATTCGGGCAGACTCCAGCACAGTGAGAGGAAGCAAGACAATCATTTGTGGGGGCTTCTCTTAGGAAAAAAGACAAACCTTCACAAAAGATTAATTTTCCTTTTTGTGTCACAAAGACAAAGCACAAAACAGCCTGGGTAACAATAACACAGATTTATTAGTGTTCAAAGAAAGAAATGGGAGCCTAGCTCACAAGTCAATTTCTCAAAACATGAGGCCAAGTAAAGATACAGGGGGAAGGACAGGCTAATGAAAGGGAGGAATATTTATACCCTTTCCAGAAATAAGTAGGTGTTTCCCAGAATGCTTTCACTGTCTGGGGTTTCCTGTGATGGTGGCCGAGGGGTATGGCACTTAGCATGAAATGAGATAATGATGAAGTTTGAGGTCTTGTAGAAATCATTTGAGTGGCCATTTTGGATCTGGGTGGTTTCAGCTTCTGATTGCGAAGAGCAGCTTCTGACCTCCAGACATCCCGTCCCCGAGGATGGGTGGGTAAGCAGGCGGCCTGGCTGTGCAGCTGTCACACTGGGTGCTGGAAGGCGCTCCAGCCTTCTCTCCCCTCCTGACCACTCATTTCCTGCTGGTGTGTGTGTTGCTAGCTATAGATGTAGCCAGAAATCATACCGCAGGAAGCCAGCATACTGCACAGTGCTGTGAAGAATGAGAGAGGCAGAGTAACCGGGCCAGCAAATTTATAACCACAAATGTGTCAGAAGGTCTGCCGCTTCACAGTGGTGGCAGGTGGGGGGAGGTCGTTCCACCTGGATGGAAGTTGTGTTAGGACAGTGCAGCCACGTGGTGATAGGCACCCTAATTCCTTTTAGGCAAAAGGGAATGAATGTACAAAAAAAAAAAAATTAAAAAAAGAAGAACATGTCTGCTCCTAGGTATGGTGGAGGAGAAAGTTTGCTGTAGATAAAAGGGAGGGCATAACGGAGATGTCTGGGATGGTCCAGGGTGAACATAACCCTGAGCAGAGCCATATAAAGAGAGAAGAGAGAGCCAGACCAGCAGGCCAGGAGGGTGAAGGATAGACCAAAAGGGAATGGGGCCGATGTTGGGGACACAGAGGTCCTTGTGCTCATAGAGAAAAACATTAAACACACAGAGGCCTCTCTCTTCAGGGGAGGAAATCAAATACCTGTTTTCCTAATTAATGTGCTTCTTTGTGAATACAAGGACCTCTGCACCCCTAACAAGCTGAGTAACCAAAGTGGCTGGATTATATAGGGAAGGGCAAGTGGGGGAAGAGCAGCCCAAACTCTGAGCTTGAGGAGTTTAGGGTAGGGGAATGGGGGTGCCAGCCATGCCCTGTAACAGGTAGGATGCTGGGGGCTGGAGAGATGGCTCAGAGGTTAAGAGCATTGCCTGCTCTTCCAAAGGTCCTGAGTTCAATTCCCAGCAACCACGTGGTGGCTCACAACCATCTGTAAAGAGGTCTGTGCCCTCTTCTGGCCTTCAGGCATACACACAGACAGAATATTGTATACATAATAAATAAATAAATATTTAAAAAAAAAAAAACAGGTAGGATGCTGAGAGAACCTGGGGAAGAGACACTTGTTCCTGAACCTAGAGCTGGAGAAAAGTCCCTGGACCCTGAAACCAGGACCAAAAGAATACACTTAGGCCCTAGATTCAGAGCCTAGCAGAGAGCCACCCTGGTCCCAAAATTACGGAGTCAAAAAGGTAAAAAGAACCAAAGAAACACAGTTTGGCCCCAGAATCAGAGCCATCTCTGCCCTTGACACAAAACCTAAGCAGGGAAAAAGGACCAATCACTGAGCCCCTAGAGGACTGGAATTCTTCCCCCCACCCCCACCCCCACCCCCACCCCAGGCAGTTACTGGCTGCTGGGACACCCCCCCCACCAACTGGCAGTTGGGAATTCCCCTCAGGCCTGGACATCCCTTTCCATCATAGGGGGCAGCCAATCCCAAGCCTGGAAGTCTGGAATTCCCCTCACCCTACTTAGGGGCAGCCAATCACAAGCTCAGAGGCTTGGAATTCCCCAAGCCACTTCCTGTATATGTATATGTATATGTATATGTATATGTATATGTATATGTATATGTATATGTATATGTATATGTATATGTATATGTATACCACTGAAGTGTGTGGTGTCTCTCCTGCACTGGTCCTGCTGCTGCTGCTCTCGACAGCGGGACCCAAGTTAACTCGCAGTACTCTTTGCTTTTGCATTGAATGTGGTCTCATGATGGTATTTTGGGGGGATCTGGACTTTGGGGGTAACAATGCATTCATTCACTCGTTTATTTATTTTGGTTGTTGGCACAGGTTTTACTATGTAGCTAAAACTAGTCCTCAGATTCATGATTTTTTGCCTCAGCCTCCAAGCCCTGGGGTAACAGATGAGCACCACTATACCCGGCTTTTGGTGACCCATTTTAAATCACCTAGTGCTTTTAAAAAGCTCATGGCAACACCCCAGATGGTGATGTTTCTCTTGGTGAGCAGCTGACAGTGGAATTTTAGAAGACCCATAGGTGGTTCTGCTGTGACCATGGCTGAGACCAAGGGACAGTGACCCTTGAGGCATCGAGTGGGGATGTCGGCCCTGGGTGCACAGATAGCTCGCCAGGACTCCTTTGAATGGACTTCTCAACCATCTAAACTTAAATCTAAGTCTTTGGTGGGGGTTCCTGGGCAATGATATTTTTATTAAAACCATTCTAGATTATGCCAAAGGGTTGGCAAAGCTGACTGCAGATGGGATGAATAAGAGAGAGGCCAGTCAACTGCTTCTTCTAGACATCAGAGACAGTTCTCCACCTCTTCCCCTTCCTGGGTCTGCAGAAGCAGGTAACCATGGCTGTAGCTGGGGCTCCCGTTAGGAAAGCAGGGTGTGGTTGCAAGCACTCTGGGCCTCTCCGCAGGGGCTAGCAAGAATACAGCCTCTGGCCACTGGCTATGAAATCTTGCAGCAGCCAGAGTCCTGTTCAAGTCTGGTGCCCTGACTCCTCTAGGCAAAGCGAGAAGCGGCACTTTGACTTCTTTTGAACAGAACGGCTGTGACTCTCGAGATAGGCTTTTCTGAGGGAGGGAGGAGGCGGGCATCTTTATGCTTGGAGCCCTTTGTGCTGCGCAGACTCTTTCATCCCCGCAGCAGCTGCGCTCCTGAGTGCTCCATCACTTCCTAAACGCGTCCTCTGAAAGGGTCCAGCTGTTGCTTTCCATCAGGTCCTGAAAAGGACGCCTTTCATTTGAAGAAAGCACAGATGCATTAGGGCTTGATGTTGGGTTAGGGGTGTTGACGTTTGCTGCTCAAAATTGGGCCAAATAATTATACCTATTAGAAAAACTGTTAGCACAGGAGCGACAAGGCAAGCCTTGGAACACACTGCTAGATACAGCAACAGTTCTTTTGCACTGCAGAGCTAGGAAATACTCCATTTTGTCCCCTATGTGACCACTAGAGTCTGAATGCTTGGTCCCCGATGCGGATGTTGAAATCTAATCCCCAGTCTGGTGACACTAAGAGGCAGGTTTCTCAAAGGTCTAAAGGGCTTGGTGCGGGCTGGATGGACCACTCAAAGGTTAGGAGCTCTTGCTCTTTGCAGAGGACCCTGGTTTGGTTCTGAGACCCCTCATGGTGGTTCACAACCACTTGTACCTCCAGCTCAGAGAATCGTCTGCCCCTTTCTGGTTTCCATGGGTTCTTGCAAGCATGTAGTGTGAAAACATACTCGGGTGCACACACACACAAACACATAAAATAATTTTTAGAAAAGTTAAGGTCTTTGCCTTCGTGAAGAGAATGAGAGCCTTTCTGGAAGAGGCCTGGAAGGGTCACTTGACCCTTGCATTACACGAGGAAACCTCCAGAAAGTGCCGTCCCCAGAGCAGAGAGAGAACATATCAGACACAGACTCTGCTGGGCACTGATCTTACCTTCCAGGCTCTAAATCACAATAAAAATAATTTCCCTAACACAGAGAGATCCATAAATGATTATAGAGAAACTCTGGGCTGGGGTGATAGCTCACTGGTATGAGGGTCTCAATTAAGATTTGAGAATCCACATAAAGCCAGGCTCAGCAGTCTGTCTCTGTAATCCTGGTGCTCTGGTGGGAAGGCAGGAAGTAGGGGCAGGCGTTGCATTAGGTCCCTGGAGCTGTACTTAACAGTGAGCATGGTCATCGTCTTCTGGAAGTGTAAACTTCCATGGAGAACAGAAATAATTCATAACAACAATAGTAAGCATAAACATCCTTTTCTCCTCTCTTAATAAACAGTCTTTCTTTCCTCCTTCTCTCCCTCTTTACCCCCTCTCCTAACCTCCTGAGAAAGGCATCCGACGAGGTCAAACAGTGCAGGTAGAAGAGGCAGTGGTTCAGCAAGACCACGAGCTACGGGAGACTAATGTCCTAGTTAGGTTTAGCTGTCACCTTGACACAGCCTAGAGCAGCTGGCATGGAACTCTCCCCTGAGGGCCTGAGGGATTGCTGGGACCATGCATGGATCATCATCAGAGTGCGCATGTCTGCGGGGCACTGTCTTGATGGTTAATTGATATTGGAGCACTCAATGTTTGTGACACCATTTTCTGGGCAAGTAATCCTGGGCTGTGACTGGTCTTCCAGATGACCCAGGGCTCAATTCCCAGCACCCTTACAGTAGTGGCTCACAACCATCTGTAACTCCAGTTCCAGGTCATCCAACAACCTCTTCTGACCTTCAAGGGTATCAGTCATGCAAGTGGCAGTCACAGAAAAACACACAGGGAATCTTAAAGTGATCCAGAGCCGTACCACCAGAAACACAGTATGTATCTCCAGAGTTGGTTCAGTGAAACGATCCCTTGTCTGCTACATTGTAGCCAGTAACGCATAAACTGGCTAGACAACGTCCCAGACACAGACTGAAGGCATTCTACAGCATGGCCCGGAACTGCTTCCAGTGTTATTGCCCTAGCCTCAAGACTTGAATAGAAGCAGAAGTCAGAAATGTTCCAGATGTGGAGGGACCCGTGACCCTGGCTTGAGTTCCCTGTTTATAAAAAGCTGCTGAGTCCACTGGAAAAACCTAAGTGGGTTTGACCAGGGGACATGGGGAAATTCTTTGTACTATTTATGTAACTTTTCCATAGGAAACTGTTTCACACACACACACACACACACACACACACACACACACACACACTCACACACAGTATGATTGTCATGGTAATACAGCTTGTGCAAGCTGTTGTGGTTGCTGGTGGGGTGCTGCTGGGTGAAGATGGGGGTGGAAAACAATCAGGTGGCTCTGGATAAGAGAACATATTTGTCAGATAGGAGGAGGATTTAGAATTTGAGTTTCCCTGATGTGAGCTGTGAGGTTCTCCTTCCCAGTGATGTTTGCCTGAGCAGCTCACCTGGAGACTCTGCCGTTGGACCTTGGCTGGTCTGCGAACACTGGAGTCTACCAGAACCTCAGAAGACCTTGGAAAGCTGAAAGGAAACTTAGTGGACCATTTGTTGCCACCAGGTGAGCTCTCCAGCACTGCCTCGGCCAGCGCACCTAATGCAGCCTGCAGCAAGGAGCTGCCCACCCAATGCAGCCTGCAGCAAGGAGCCAGCCCACCCAATGCAGCCTGCACCGAGGAGCTGGAGCCAGTTCTCCTGCTCTCTGGTCCTCAGATTCGGGTCACCCACACTCGCACAACCAGGGCCAGCTCCACTGTTTTACCCCAGGTCAGTTGCAGGGCCCTCTCTCCCGGATGGCTGCTGGGGGAAGAAGGGGGCGGTTCATCTCTCCTGCTCTCATGCGTGCAGGGCCGGCTCACCTGAGTCCCCCATCACCACCAACACCACACACACTCAGCAGAGTCGGCTCTACTGTGCTGCCTTGGCAGGTTGCGGGGTCTCCCCTCTAGTGTGCTGCAGCTGGTGAGGGGCGGGACTAGTTAGTTCTTCCATTCTCATGACCCAGGGGCCAGCTCTCTCACCTGCTGTAGGTGGCAAGGTTGGGAGGGGGCAGCATCCCAGCCCACCCCAGCATCCACCTCTGGAGCATGTGAAGGGGACAAATCCACAGATACAAAACTACAGGGTCCCTGTGACATAGGTCAACAACAGGACTGAGTCATGGCAATGACACTTGCAAATGAAGATGACAGGCCTAAAGGGTGAACCTAAGACACCTGCCACGCTATCACTTCCACAGTGAGACTCTTTTTGTTTTGTTTCTTTACTTTGCTTGGCTTTTGCTTTTTCTTTTCAATTTTTGGTTTGTTTTGAGAGGGAGGTTACGAGGGCAGAGGACAAATTTGGGGTGGGGGGAACGGGGAGGTGAGTGGCGTTGGGATACAAGATATGAAATCCACAAAGAATCAATAAAAGTTTGAAGAACTAAAAAAAGAAAAAAGAAAAGGAAAGAAACTTAGTAGACAACATACAGCCAGCAGATGGCAGCAGGCAATTCTGGGAAAGAAGGGCCTACTGGAGCCGGAGGTGTGGAGAGACCAACACCAGGCTTTTTCTGCTGTTGGATCTCTGTGAATGATCAACATTCACAGGCTCCTGCTGGGCAAGGGAATCTCCTGCCAGCTGTCCCCACTCTCTGGAAAAAAATGGGAGAAGGAGCAGGGCTTACAGAAAAGTTGACGTTGTGCTTTTAAAGAAAGATGCTTTTATTTCTTCCAATAATGTAGAACAGAAAAAGAGAAGCCATCTCTGTCACAGAACTTGAATGAAATGCCTGGAGAGTCCTGGGAGTTATTAGACAGAGCTGCACTCACGGGTTAGGGGCGTGACGTCATCAGGATCTGTGACAAAACAAAATGAATAGGAACTCAGTTTCCTTGTAGACTGGAGAGCATGTGAGCATCAGATGAACCAAAAACATATGCGGGGTTTACAGGGTAAGGCAACCAGTCCAAAGAGTTGCAATTGTTGCTATTTATTGGACACTTACCTAAGGCCGGTAAATAGCACCGCACCAAGCCAAGAGTTCTGTGTGTGCTGTACCATGAAGTCCTTTCCTAAGTTAAGGGTGTCTGTTTAACCATCTCACGTTTACATTTTCAGGCTTAGAAAATTTAAGTCATTAGTATTAATATGTTAAGGTGTTTACTGTTGCCTTCTGGGGCTATAGTGACCAGAGCAGGATTAAACGTAGATATGATCTCTCACTTCCTGTAATTTACTGCCTAGCTGTGAATCCAAGGGTTGAGAACAGATTCAGAACTTGACATCAAGTTGGTCAGATTCAAAAGCCTTACTTTTGTCCTTAATAATGATAACACTAATAACCATAATAAAGCTGTACTGTTTCTTATTGTTTTGTTTACCCGCTTCCTTAGAGCAAGTTTTTATTAAACCTCTTATTTGTACTTACTTCATTGGTTAAAGTAGAAATTAAAAGTAATTTATAGTTGTTTGGAGCACACACAAGATAATATCTAATTAAGTGCTTACTGTATTCTGGAATCCAAACTCATCAATAGCAGGTCATTGTTATTACTGGGATGGCCTTGCTTCCGAGATCACATCCAACTCTCATTAACTCACCCTGGGAACTGTCCAAGGATAGAATGTGCCCAGCCTTGAGATAGGGGAAGAGGTTTCATACTGCGGATGCTGGTTTTTGCCTTGTTAGCATCTTTCCTTTGGGAGGACCACGGCATTATTTTCTGTCCACGTGTCCTGGATATGGCTGGCCCCAACCCCACCAGGGATAGAAGGGTAACTCGAGCCAAGCCATGTGGGGCAATTCCTCCTCCCAGGGTCATCAATTGAAGGGTGAGCATCTCATTCAAGTTATCAATTGAGAGTAAATTCAAGAGCTTTTCAAAGGGTTACCAGAAAAGGAATGATCTTTTAGCCGAGGCTATTTGCAGGAAGGGATATCAGAACAGCATCAGGTCAAGAGCAAGGTCATCTGGGAGAAAGATTGTAGTCAATGGATGCATGATAATCCTGATGACATCATCCAAACCCCAGAGCCAGGGACTGGCAAGCTTTTACTGGAAAAGGCCAGCTCATAAATATATCAGATCATTCCTGCAGAGACTCGGTGCATTATGGCTTGAGAGCAGCCCCAGACAGCATGCAAAAGAAGTTATCTGGCTTTGTGCCACTAAAACTATTTACAACAGAAGATGATCGGGCATGGGGAGATGGTTCAGGGCTGAAGAGAACTTCTGTTCTTCCTTAGCACCTGGGTTCTGCTCCCAACACCCACATCAGGAGGCTCATAACCCTAGTTACAAGGGATATTGCACCCTCTTCTGGCCTCGTCAGGTACCTACATGTGTGACAGACACACACTCATAAATGAAAAAAAAAATTAATCTTATAGAGAGCAGGCGATGGGCTAATGTTCTCTCTTGTCTGAGGCTGTCCCTAAAGCTGGATACCACTGGTTTCTTCAATTAGGGCTACCTCTGACCTCCTTTCTGGATTAGGCCAGTTTGAGTGAAATTTATATTATAAAAGCGGGAAGAACCCTGATACAAACTCCAATTTGATAAAATATGGCCTTAATTAATCTGGCGTATCACAGATTACATAATGGTAGGGAAAATAATTCATCACTCCTATTACCAAATGGAAACCTTCAGAGGGGACATTCTTCCTCTAAGTCTGTTGTAGATGGAGGCCGCTCGCTTGTTCATTTCCTGACTGCTCCCGTTACGAGCAACCTCCGTCTACAGTTCATTGTATGGTTGTGAGTGTTTGAGGTCATGTGTTGCTGCCGAGGAAGTTGAAACTTAACTGCCATTAAATCTCCTCATCGCAGAGGAGGAGCGAGCACCTGCCTGGGTCTCGGTTTCTCGGTTTCAGAACGGGAGACTACAGTAAATCACCGTAGACAAGATGATCCCAGAAGCTGTCATCTTCAAATATTTAAGAACCCCTTTGGAGAAGTTCTTTTCCAGTTATCGTAAAAGGGGGATGAAGGGATGTTATGTTCAGGGAAGGACGGGATCTTTGGAAGAGACAGGCCTGAATGTTCCTGTCAGTGGGATTTATCACCCTTCTTAAGAAATGACTTTGCTATATGGAAGATTTCGTGTTCCTTGGATCAAGGCTGCCTGTTCTAGCTCTCTAATTTCCGGAGTTACTCAGACTTTCCTGGAATTAAGCTGATTTATGTGAAAGCTGAACACTGCACTCCTCGTCTCTAAAGCTCGGGAGAGCGCTTGACGGCAAGTTGCAGACATTAGAATTAAGGATCGGCTTCCAAGGAGTGCCGGTGTTTACTGGGCCACCAGGTGCCCTAGGAGTGGCAGAGGACAGTCACCAGCATCTTTACCATCATCTTGGGTTGTAATGAAGAGCTGAATTACATGGTACAAATCTGAAATACTGTCTTCATTACAAGAGGGGAGTTGATGTGGGTGAAAGACATTGAGAAGGCCTCTTGTAGGACTAACTAAAAGTAAGGACATTTCAAGTGGAAAGGATTACTGGGACCATGGTCTGGCCCTGAGGGTAAGCAAGTCATTGCATTAGATAAGGGTTTATTAGGCACCTTTGTGCCAAACAATGGACTGAGCCCCATAAACACAGCAGGAATGAAGAACAGAGTTCAGTTCTAGTGATACCCGCAGTCTACAGGAGGTGCAGACACCACCACCTATTGAAGAAGACTGTGGTTGTGTCCATTGCTAGAGGTCGGTTGGAGGGAGGGGCAGCCAGTGAGCTGGGGAAGATGGAAGCGGTGTGACTTAAGGCACAAGTTGGTGGAGGAAGCACAGCACACTAACATACGGTACACCGAAGGGATCAGCCAGGCGGGAATGGAAAGAAAATCGGTGAGTATGGGAATGCCAGGAGAGGGTGAACCCAGCCCTTCTGCTTTTGTCTATTCCCCAGAACCTGTGTCCTCATCTCTGTTAAACCCAGGGCAGTGCCGCTGCTAGATGAAAGTCTGTAATTCTCTTTACATTTAACTTATTTACTGTGGGAGGTGGGCATAATGGTAAAAATAAAACAGCACCTGCCCCAAGGGGCCCACGGGCTGAGTCCCAGGCAGGGAGTTGTGCAGCAGGTGAGAGAACTCAATGGGTCAGCCAGTCCCATGAGGAGCAGCCAGTGAGAGACAGAGACGGATAGGCACGCTAGGCATAGAAAGAGGTATTTATTCAGTAGGTCATGAGAGGAAAGGGAAGGGGGAAAAGGGGAGAAGGGGGAAGAGCAGAGGGAGAAAGAGAAACACACAGAGAGAGAGAGAGAGAGAGAGAGAGAGAGAGAGAGAGAGAGAGAGAGAG
>NC_022022.1:38385604-38404228 GCF_000317375.1 Microtus ochrogaster | reverse complement strand
AGAGAGAGAGAGAGAGAGAGAGAGAGAGAGAGAGAGAGAGAGAGAGAGAGAGAGAGGAAGGGGCAAGGGGAGAAGTGGGAAGAAGGGAGAGAGGCAGAAGCTACAGCAGACAAGATAGATACATACATGAACATGCAGACAAAACACCCATACACATAAGATAGAAAAAAGCATTTCTTGCTCTAATTCAGATTTATTGCACCAGAAGTTTGTGTGTGTGTGTGTGTGTGTGAGAGAGAGAGAGAGAGAGAGAGAGAGAGAGAGAGAGAGAGAGAGAGAGAGAGTCATTCTCATGCTCTGTACTTTGTAGCAACTTCCACTGGGAATTCCAATAAACTCTAAAATCTGTGAGGGGTACAACTCAAGACGGTAATGGATTTATTAGTTCTTAAAAGTTGCTTATTTAACTGATCTTTTGTAAACTCTGCCACGATTTAAACAGGCCTTGGCTTGTAGAGATGGGGCGTCCTTCCGTCAAGAGTCCTTTAAGACAGGAGTTCATTTCTAGTTACTTTGTTTAGAAAGTGTGGGCAATCTTAGCGTGGCACCAACTAACACTAACAGAGCAGCATTCATGGCAATGGAAGAAAAGGACTGGAAAACTCCAAAGAAGTCTTTCAGCTCCAACTTAGAGAAGTTTCAGTGTTTCCTCTGAGGGCACTGGGAGACAAAAGCCTAATGTTCTCTTGAAAATCAGCCATGTGCAAGATACCAGGCATGAAGGCAGAGGCGTGCCCTGTATGGAAGTTTGGCAACAAGTGTGAACCCCAAGAGCAAATTTCTAGTCCACTCCAGAACTGGCAGGGAGAGGAAGCAACAAATTAAGCCCAGGGCTGGTGGTAGTAATGCATGTCTTTACTCCCGGCACTTGGGAGGAGTTACAGACCGGCTAGCACTGCGCAGTGAGATCCTCTCAAATAAAGATAAGAAAGCAGCAGCAGCAGCAGAGACACCAATGGGAAACCGAGTAAGACAATTCGTACCCGCCGACACCCTCATCTCTCCTCTGGGCTGATTCTTCTAGCAACACCCACATTATAACAGAAGCCAGGAGATGCCACTTGCTTGGTTTATGTTGACATTGATCTAGTGCAAGTTATTGAGAACAAATCTTTCAACATTCTCAAATATGTCTGATTATATTTTCTTTAGTTTACAAACAACTCTGTAACATCAGGCAGAATAAAATACTGAGCTACGCTCAAGACATTATATTTATCACCTCCTCCTGTTCTAACACAACAACTCTGCTGAAAAAAAATTACATTAATTTGAAAAGAGGTGTTTCATTCAGGGCTCGTTTATTACCTAGTAACTTTTCCATGTCTGTTTGCAAATCAATCACAAAACACATTTTACACTATTGTTCTGCTTACCGAAACTTCTGAGCCAACTGACATTATTGTTTTCACACAAAGGATGACTTAAAAAAGATTTTGTTGTCTTTCCTTGCAGAGTGTTGACTGCTTAATCAGCTGTCAGTATATTCTGTGTATGGTTAAACATAAACACAACCTCATGTGTGATTCTGAATGAGGAAAACATAACCATCGTAAAGATACCTTGGGTAGGTGGTATATCTGAGCTGAAGTCACAGACGGCCAGTCTTGGAATACAGATTGTACATGGAACCTTACATGTACACTGTCTTTTTCTCTGTAAATCCTTGTAAGTGCAGGCTGTCAATCACCCACCAGTGAACACTGCAAGGGGTGAGTCAGTGTCCTTTAGAGAAACAGAAACAATGGAATGTATTATGTAAATTCGATGGACTTTTCTTCTTTTCTATTTGAAGGAATTGACTCATGCAGCTGGAAGGGTTGGGAAGTCTGAAATACCACAGGGCAGCCTAGCAGAACAATGTTGCTGTCTTAAGTCAGGTATTTATAGAGAAGGCCAGCAGTCTAGAAACCCATGATGCAGACTTGACACAGACTCCTATGTACAGAAACCTTACCTTTGCTCTGAGGTTATCAACTATAACTGGATGTTTCTTTCCTGCCTGACAGTTCCCGAATAACCACTCAGAGGCTTATATTAATTATAAATGTTTGGATGATGGCTCAGGCTTCCTATTGGCTAGCTCTGCACATAAATTAACCCATTTCTAATAATCTGTGTATTGCCACATGCCTGATGGCTTACCGGCAATGCTCTGGCATCTTACTCCTCTGGAGGCTGCTGGTGTGTCTCAACTCCAGCTTCTTTCTTCCTGTATCTCTGTTTGGATTTCCTGCCTGGCTTTGTTCTGCCTGGCTATTGGCCAAATCAGCTTTTTTATTAATCAATGATAATAAAACATTCACAACATACTGAGGAGCATTCCACAAAAATCTTAAAATCATTACCTACATTATAGAGATCACTTTATAAATGCTAATCGCACCCAGAAAGTACCTTTATAGCCACTTCTAATGTTTGAAGAGATCAGGTACTATAGCCTAGCCAAGTTGATACAGCAGAAGAGACGTTCAATTATTAAATATGGATAGTATCCCAGAATATAATGTTCATTTATACAAATTACAGATAAAGTGACAAGATATACACAATTATTGACTTGTGCAGAGAAAGTGAGTGGATGTCCCACAGAATCTGCCTGCCGTGCTGTAAGGCTGAGTACCTGCCTTATACTGAGCTCACTGCAAGTTTCCTCGGCAGTTCAAAGCTGCTTAAGTTGCTTTGTTACAGCTTGTTAGAGAGCTGACTTTATGTTCCCAGATGAGTCACCAGAGTGTCTAACAAATGGACTGATCTGGCCTTGCATGCTAAGATTCAGAGTTTCGCCAGTTGGTTGGTTGGTGGTGGCACAAGCCTTTAGTGCCAGCACTTGGGAGGCAGAGGCAGGCAGATCTCAGTGAGTTTGAGGCCAGCCTGGTTTACAGAGTGGGTTCCAGGACAGGCTCCAAAGCTAGAATAACAGTCTCAAGAAACAACAACAGAAACAAAAAGATTCAGGGTTTCTCAAAGTCCCGCACGGATGAAAAATCCTGAGGGGCAAAAGAAAAACAAACAATATCCCCACCCTGCAATGTGGTACTGGGCTGGAGATGGAGAACGTGCAGATGTTAGACTGATGGTGCTTGATGGGGCCAGAGAGATAGATGGCTTATCAGTGACAGAGGACCTGAGCTCAGCTCCCAGCACCTGTGTTGGCAGTTCACGACCTCCTGTACTCCACCTGAGAATCTGACATCTTCCATTGGCCTCCCTGAGCTCCTACACACATGAAATAAATAAACAATCATGGGGGCTCATACACATACACATAGAGAAAACTAAATCTTGCAGCTGGAGAGATGGCGCAGCAGTTGAGAGGGCTCACTGATCTTGCAGCAGATACAACTTAAGTTCTTGTCACCCACATGACTAGCTCACACTATCTGTGACTCCAGTTCCAGGGGAATCCAGTATTCTCCTCTGGACTCTGAGGGTACCCCTGTCCACATATATACATACTTAAAAAAAATCTTTACAGCTGGGCGATGGTGGCGCACGCCTTTAATCCCAGCACTCGGGAGGCAGAGGCAGGTGGATCTCTGTGAGTTCGAGACCAGCCTGGTCTACAGAGCTAGTTCCAGGACAGGCTCCAAAGCCACAGAGAAACCCTGTCTCGAAAAAAAAAAAAAAATCTTTACATACTTGCAAAACTTGACACCTGCAGTAGTTTGGATCTTGAATGTCTCCAACAGACCATGTGTTGAAGGCTGGTTCTTAGCTCTTGGGAGGTGGTAGAACCTTCAGATGAGGCCTGGTGGAGAGGCCAGGCATCAGCAACATGTCTGGAAGGCAATGTTGGATTCCCATGCCTCCTCTTTTACCTTCCAGCCTCCGTGAGATGAGCAGCATTTTTTGCCAGGTGTTCCTGCCATGATATACTGCTGCCAGCAATAGGCCAAGCATTGTGGATCACAGACTGAAACCCTAAGTCAAAACACCCTTTCTCCTAGAAGTTGATATCCCAGCTCTGTTATCACAGTGGCAGAATGCTAATAACCACATTCCTTCAATGACTACCTATTCTTTCCCTGGAACCCGGGTAGATGCGGCATTTCTGGACTCATGCATTAAAAAAGGCAGTGGCCCTCTTAGGATGCTTATTTTTGGAGCCCATTCACCATCTTGGGAGGAAACTCAGGCTGCCTAAGGGAAAGGGACTGATAGTCAGTGTCCTGAGCCAGCTAGGTTAAGCATCTATCTTGGAAGAGGAGCCTCACCAAACAGAGACGATCTGCTCCTATGGACCCTACTTATAGATTTGTGAGTAAGACAATCATTTTGATTAGATTTTGGGGTGTTACTGCTGCAAAAGAAAACTGGCCAAAGGGAGTCTGCGAGGGGGTTCAGGCCATTGTTATAGGATCATGTTGGGCAGGAGAGGTAGAGAGTGGAACGTCATTATCCTGATGCTCAAGTCAGGAAGAAAGGAACCAGAACATAAGCAGGGCGGACTAGAGTTCTAGATCTGGAATGATCTAAAACACATTAGACCTGGGATCTTGAGTCAAGCACGGGCTGTACAGCAGATGTGATGGCTGGTTCATCCTTGTAATCCCAGCTCCCAGGAGGCTGAGGCAGGAGGATTCCAAGTTCCTGGGCAGCCTGGCCTACAAAGTGAGACAGTTACATAAATTTCTTTCTGGTTCTACAAAGAGCTAGATTTGAGATTCATGTTGGTCAGAGTGACTCAGAAGGCTGCAACAGGAGGATCACTTACCCCCAGAAATTCAAGCCCAGCATGGACGACCAAGGGGGACCCTACCGAAAACAACCAGGACAACCATGCTAATTCCCTTTGGTTCACAGAATAGTGAATAAATACTCTAATGGCTGAGCATATACACCGAAAACATATTTAACATTTATGCTTAGGTTTGTATTTTCCCTCAAAAGAAGTTGAGTAGTTTTAAAAGGCAAATTGGAAAAAAGAGCATATTGCATTTGAGAATCCTAAAGAGATGCCCTTCAGTGAAAGCAGACAGGCATAAACGACCTGCAGAGTGGACCTTTCCTTGTCAGTCCCTTACTCAAGGCTTTTCCTTGTTCTGAGAATGTAAAATACAGCTAAATTCTTAAGATGGCAGGGGCTGTGTGGCCTTTGCCTTCTATTCCAATAATAGATCATTCTTTATTATTTTTCTCTTGATTCCCTGGGCTCTGTCAGACATGTTGACCATCTTTTGGGTGAGGGAAAGGCTAGAGTTGGGGCTGGGGAGATTGCTCAGTTGGCGAAGGACTTCCAAGAACAAGGACCTGAGTTTGATCCCCAGTAACCTTGTTCAAACAAACACCTGGATGTGTTAGTGACATGGTTTACAAACCCAGGGCCGGGAGGGGAGGCAGAGACAGTAGGATCCCTGGGGCTCAGAGGCAGTCTACCTGGAGTGCAGGCAAGCAAGAGACTTGACTATAAAAACAAAAAGCTAGGGGTTTTGGGGGAGAGGTGACCTCTGGTCTCTCCTTGCATACAATTATATGTATACCCAATACAATATGTGCACATGTGCACACACATGCTCGCACACATGTTTTTACCCAGATCAAGAGGTTGCTTGTACTGACTGGAAGGCACTTTCCAGCCATTTTCCCTTGACCCCTTCTGTTCATCTTTGAGATGTCAATTTGTCACATTCTCCAAGATCCCTAATCACATCTGTCTCTTCGTAATTTTCTCCTAGTAACGCTCTTTATTATTTTACTCCTCTGTGAGCTGTTGCCTCTGACTGGAGAGTGACCACAGTCCTATGTGAAGCGTTCTAGTCCCCGACTGAAGTAACAGGAGAAAAGGCCGGTCAGACCCCAGGCAAAGATTTAAACACACCCTGAAGACCATTTAGTGGAGAATGAAGTTCCCAATGCATCTACACGATGTGAATTCCGTTTCAGGAAAAGTGTCTGAAGACACAGTTGATCTTGTCCCTCATGGCAGTCCCTATGTTCTGTAGTATCAGTGAACACAGAACCTGTGTTCTGGGAGAAATGGGCAATTATGTGTCTAGGAGCCTCAAGCAAGACGGTACAGTGTTCCTCTTTAGGGTATCTACTTTTGATTTTAGAATCGCTTTCAAGCTTCAGTTCTCTCAACAGCATAAGGCAGTTCTTCCTCACAAGCCCTTATTAAAAACCTCTGCCAAATTTACAGATAACTTGAAACAGTTAAAGTTATTAGTAACAAAATTTTGAAGGCAGAGAAAAGTCACAACTACATTTGTGAATTTCAATAAGCTCAATCAAGCACCAGGAACTGGGTATGAAATGGCGCTTTTTAGATCACAACATATACCCTTTCTTGGTAATCAGCAGCTTTGTTCCTTTCAAAAGCTGTTCTTTGATTACAATTGGCAAAACCCACTTTGCATTGGCTGATCAACTTGAAATCCCAATTAAAATGAAGGATGGAGCAGACTACATTTAAGCTCAGCTCTGGACACTGTGGGCTCGGCTTCTCTGATCTCTAGACATTAGAAGACAACAGACTTTTCAGGCCTCTTTTTAAACATCTCACTCTCCCCTCCCCAAAGCAGAGACGCATTTAACTGGCTCTTCCTGCCCGGAAACCAGTCCAATTTATTTTCTACGTCAGTGCCAGAAGTTCTTTTTTGAAGTTCCATCTTCAATACCTCTATTCTTCTGTCTGTGGTGGCAACTTCTCTGTCCACAACCGGCTTAATCTCCCTCTTGTTCTAAAATAGCAATAACCGCTAAGGATCAGGGGCACGTTCACCAAGACCTGGACTGTCAAACTGCATTTGATCAGAAGCATGGTGCCCTTTGCCAGGATTTTTTATATTATTTTGATGAGCCACGTCATACAAGCTTGTATTCACTGTCTTACTGACTTTAAAAAGGCTTCTTTTAGATGTTACAGATTGTTTGCAATTACAAGCTATTAAGTTCCAAAGAGTACAGTCATTTTTGTATTTTGGCTTAAAAAGGAGCTTATATGAACTGTATATTCTGTTTCATTCTAGACTTCTCAGTGATTTTGGTGTATAGTTGTAGAACATATTGTACGTTACAGTTGTTTTATCGATACATTTTAAAAGGAGTTTCATGCCTGTATTTCTAATTTTTTTTTCTCTCGAAGGGGCAGCTAGCTGTGCCTTTCCTTCACTTAGCTCTTTGTGTCAGTGCTGACTTACGGAATTTTATTTTGTATGTTGGGCCATAATCCACTATTATCCCTATTTAATTTGCTGCTCAAGTTGTCCCTGCTTTTGATGCAAGGTTTGATGCTATGCTCTTTTTATATATTCACCTCTACCATCATTTTTGGAAGTATTTCCTTCTCTGGTATCGCACAAATTTATAGGCTAATGTGGCAAACCTGGCACTCTGATTATGTTTATTTACCATGATATTAAAAACTGAGTTTGTCATTGGTTGAAAAAAAAAGGAGCTTATATCAAAAGTAGGAATGCATTGAGAAACAAAAGGATAAACCACAGTAATTTCAAATTCAAACATTTTTGAAAGTTTTTATTTATATTTTGGTCATATAAGTGAACATTCTTAAATGGAATTCTTTTGTAAGAATATTTAAAAACATAAAAATTTGCCAATTATCAGATCTACACAAATCCTTAACAAAGGTTTTCTGTGTAATCCTCATTAATGCAAACCTTTATGAGTATTACATTCTTACTGTAGATCTTCAATCTTTTCCACAACAGTTAGGCTACAAAAATTTTATATGGCACAAACACTTCTACTAAAAGGAAAGCCGGGCAGTACAAAAGATCTGAGTGCTCTGCGGAGCAGCCGTGCTGCTGAGGCTCAGTACATCTCACGTGCTTTGTAGTTCTCTGTCAGCCACCTTCAGAAGGGACAGCAGAGGAGATATCTCCTTTATTAACTCCCTTATTTAAGATTCTGTTGTTAGAAAACTGGACCAATTAGTACAAGCTCGTATCTGCATAATTAACCAGAAGCCTCTTACAAAGCATTTCATTAATGATACCAACTAATACAGAAGAATAGAAATTTCTAAGAAAGGGTTTTGTTAAGCTTGCCAGCTCCTTACATATCATGGGCTGTGTTGCTACTTCAACTTCTAATTAGAAGATTAATGGCGTACATAAAAAGACTGATCAATGTAAGCATGCAAAACTAAATTATTTTCTAGGTGCTGTGATAGCTCATTTGATGAGTAAGAAAAGAACAACCAAGTAAGGTTTATATGCGCTCCAACTTCTCGCTGAGAAACTCTTCCACACTGTCCGTGTTCCACTTGAGGATGCTTAGTTCTTCAGCAATGTTCCCGTTGTCGTCCAAAAGCTTTAGGACAGGGTCTGAACCGCGAACGTACTACAAGGATCAGAGACAGCATCATTTTCTACTTAGAAGGAGGCTTTTTGCTCTCAACCAAAATCAAAATGGCTGAATTAACTGTGCTAATAATTTTAACAGCTTTTACATGAGACATCATCAGGTAGTCTTTTTCAGCAAAGACTTGAATGTGATTTCAAAATTGTAAGAATTAAGAAAACTACGTTACTTCCAAACAGAAAAGCATCTGCTGGTATAGAGATAATTTAAGTGGAACTTTAAGGCCTATTATTGAATGTGGCAAGCACTTATTACATACATGGCTCTTTCTAATCTAGTGAACTTAACACTTAATGGTAGTGACAGACAAAGCAGAACAATCTATGACAATAAACTGAACACATTTGTTAAGATCAAATCTGCTTCCAAATTATGTAAAATAACAACTGAAAACGTAGCAGCAATAAGTAAGGTAGCTCCTTCTAGCACCATGCGTCTGTTTGATAAGGAAGGTCGCTCTTTCCGGCCACTATGTGTCTGTTTCTAAAGATTTATTTATTTTTGCATGGGTGTGTATGCAACATTTTCTGAGGTCAGAAGAGGACACTGAATCCTCTGGAACTGGGAGCTACAGATGGGTGTAAGAGGCCATGCAGGTGTTCTAACTGGGACCTGTGTGAGAGCAAAGTGTTCTAACTGTCGGCTACCTCTCTAGGGCCTAATGCTTCACTTTGTAAAGGTTTAACTGTAGCCATGGAGGTAAGTTCTGATACCATCTTTTTATTTTTTGTGGCATTAGATCCTTGCTCACGCTAAGCATTAAGTTATTCCCAATCACTAGCGGGTGGGTGTTTTAACTAAAGAGTGAATACCGACAACACTGACAACAATACCTAAACATTTCTGATTAGGCTACTACATATACTATTTCTAAGATTTTAAATTTTTATTTCAAGTTATTCTTTGTCCAAAAAAACCAAATAAGTTATACATACTATAATTCAGTTATGAAATTTCTCAACAAAATTATTAGCAACTCAAACCAATAAGGTGTGAGAGGAGGTAGGAGCTGGACACAGCATGTGCAAGGCTGGTCTAACGTCTGAGAAATTAACGCACTACTTCACTATTGACTGCTAAGACAGGAAACACCACAGCAACAGATACATAAAAAGTACCTGACCAAAAGAAACCAAAACACCAACCCCCCCCCCCCCGCCACCCAAACCCCCAAAACAAATGGCAGAATTATTAAGCATGAAATAGCTTCAGCACAGTCACCAGTCATGGCGCTGACTCTTGCTGCGGGCACAATTGGCTCAGTCACGCCAGGACACAGCCACACAATCTTAACTACAGTGAGGGCAGACCGTGTGCTGGAGCTCAGGCTTATAGTCACTGTAAAGCAAGCTTACCTGAAATATGAAAACGCACCATGAAAAGGCTTTTTAAAGAACAGAAGGTGTTTCCAATCTCAGGGTGGGAGAGCAGGGTCAAACACTATTGAAACATTTGACTAAGCTTTTTCGGCAAATTACAAACTCGACTTTATATGTCTAGTAAGTTCAAAGATTGTATGGTGGCCGCTTACCTTGATCTGCAGACCTCTGAACAGTTTGGGCTTATCACTTCTGACAAAAGCTTAAAAGAAAAAAAAAAAGATTCAAATGGACCATGTCTAAATCCAAACTAGTTATGAAGATTAATCTAATATTAAACACGGCCCAGGTGAAAACTAAGGAAATCTAAATGTAAGCCATCCCTACCTAAACATTTAAGACACGGTTTCAGATTCGTCAGCACCCCAGATTCCAACAGTAGTTTTGTGGGCTTGAGAGAAGATAGCACAGCTCAGCTGTGACTAGCTGGGGCAGTTCAAAAGAAACACAGGAGAAATCAGTTTCCCTATACGTGACCCCATCCTAGAAGAGTTAAGCTGGACCAGAAATACCAGTGAGAATCTTCAAGTGACAGAATTACAAAGAGAAGCAAGGGGTGTTGGTAGTGGTGGGGACAGGCACACTTGAGGGATATGCTTATGTGGATTATGCAATGGGAAACTGTCCAATATTAGACAAATCCAGGGACCTATATCACCTTATACTACAGACGGAGTAAGAATTTAAATTTGCAAAGATATTCACTGAAAATTTACTATGTTCCAGGCAGCAAAGGCAAAGGTACATGAAGTATTACATAATCCCCACCCTTACTAAATTGACACTAAACAAGTAATGCCCCTGAACTGTGATTAGGTAGCTAAAAAGGAGGGGCTTGGAACATTATCACAGTTAAAATACGAAGAACGTAATGAATATGAAATATAAAACTCTTCTCTGATGCATGTTCCTAAAGGAAATGCTTACAGACATGTTCACATAAAAATAGGAATGCCAGGACAGCAGAACACTGCCATTAACAAAATTCAAGAGTAAAAATGAAAAAAAGAATAAAAACTAAATTAACATACAAAAGAGATCTTACAAAAAAAAAAAAACCCAAAAAACCGCAAACAGATTGAAATAAAAATGAGATGCAGCCAATAAGCACCGCATCTTAAACTACATGCGTGCCTGGCCAGCACCCAGCACACTTTCCAGCTCCTCCAGCCACCTTTTCAACCGCGCTAGAAACCGCTACGGGAAAAAGACTATTTAAAATCTTTCCTACACACCAAGCAGAGCTGTCAGCCCATTTAATAATGTCCATTCATTCAAATGCCTTTCTAATGGGCGGGACTGAGTGAACAGGCTTCAAAGGAACGGCATGATGAATCACTAATGATCAATCCCAGTAGGGTTTCTTTTCTGCTAAACATAGATCCAGAAGCACAACTTGGAAAGAGGCAAGTATTGTGACAGGCAAGTCCTGCCTCCAGGCAGTAAACAGAGCTCTTAACAATTTTGAGAATTTATATATACATTGTATTGCATGGACTACACAACAGCACGGGTTCTTTAATGCCATGAAGGCCATGGCTTTCTTAGACCTCCAGGAAATATTAAGGTACTCGTAAAAAGTGTCCCAGTGAGTGAGCTGAGTCGGACTCCGGAAGACCAACACTGTTGAGCTTCTTTCATCATGCATGGTTCCCAGATTCTGTAGACAGTATACAATTGTGTATGCACATGACATGGAAGCAGAAGGGAACAAAAGGGGGGGGAGGAGTTTGGGGGTGGAGACATGCTCAAAGTTATGTATTCCTATATGAAAATGTTATCCAGCCCAGTGCTGCATGCAATGAAAACTAAAGCAAAGCAAAACCGTGTTGCTGGGTTAAGATTCAATCTTCAGCATCAAGGCAAATACACGTTAATATTCTCATCCTCTCCCTCTCCCCTACCTTGCTTGATGCTAAGGACCAAACCCAGCAAGATCTCAGACTAGCGCTCTGGGTAGTCACTCCACCACTAAAACACACCCCAGCCCAAACGTGGTTACATTAACAATAGATAACGAGGACTCTGAGTTCAGAGGAAGATTTCTCTGTGTTGGAGTGACAAAGATATGAGTAACAAAAATAAAAGATGTGAAAATTTAAAAAAAAAAAATCACCTGAAGATAAAACAGTGCCCTTTCCTTAACATAAATAATTTAAGACCTCCAAGAGGACTTCTTACCTGGTCTCAAGTAAAATAATTTATTACTAAATCTGACATTTTCTAACAGACAAAACAGTTCCACATGTTTTGATGGAGAACGTAAACCGAAAAAGTACATTAAAATGCAAACACAGAGGGCTGGGGGCATAGCTCAGCAACAGAATGTTGGCACGGCATGTAGAAGGTCCTAGACCTAAAGCACAGACAGGGGAAAAATGCTAAAAAAGGCAACAAAATAGTTTGATCCACCAGTCAGGAACAAAAGGACAGTTTTTCAAGTTCATGGTTGGAGTCTCTCTCTTAGTTCTTCAACCAGTAATGTACTTACTCCACCAATATAAATACAGCACTACACCAGGAGCAAGGCAGGGAAGTCTCAGGATGTTTTGCAAGTTCTGACAAAATCCTGACAGGGAGTTTTTATAAATGGTTGTCACTTGAATCTGTAATATTGTTATGTGCTGTATGCTCAGGTTTAATTATTGTACCTTACAGTCACATTTTGTGCTAGAGTTGTTAAATATGCCAACGGAAGGTGAAGCCCATGAAAATGTGGGACAACAGCACCCTTTCAAGATGATCTTTTCTATTTTTTTTTTTTTTAATTCTGGAAGAAGAAAGCTAATATCTTTTAAAATATAAGGGAAATAGTGGGCCCACCATTTCCTATCTGGGATCAGCGAGCTCAGTTTTTACTTTAAAGCAGTTTAATAATAAAATTTCCAAAGTAAAGTGATGAAAGGTAACTAAGAAACTCTACAGGAATTGAAATATGGGGCGTGCACAACTGTAAGCATGGTACTGGGCAGTGGGGGAGAGCAGGTGAGGGAGGACTGAGTTAGACACAGGGTGGGGGACAGCTGCAGTCACTGATTCAGGAGGCTGAGGCAAACATGGAGGACTTGAGTCTGTGCCAAAAATCAAAACAGATTAGGCACACAAAAGACCGTAACGTATTTCAACTTCAAAAGAAAGCCAGCTGTGCTGGCATGTTTGTGACTCCAGCTCCATAGGCTCACACCGGAGCCACTCACACAAGCATGCAGTCTATTGGACTACCATGAGACCCGACCTAAAGTACCAACCAAAACCAAAATGGAGCTGCCTCAAAAAGCTTTTGTTTCATAAACCTGATTTTCTTTTTCTTTTTTGGTGATTCTGAGACCAGGTCTTACTGTGTAGCTCTGGTTGTCCTGGAACTCATTTCGTAGATCAGTCTGGCCTTGAACTCAGAGACCCACCTGGCTCTGCTTCCCAAATGGTGGGATTCAATGTGTGCTCCACCGTGCCCTGACTGCTTATGAAGTGATTTTCATGGTAAACACGCAAGGCTGAACTAGAAAACCGTCAGTGAAGGCTTCCTGGAGCTGCGAGGCTCATCACAGCTTGATGTAAACTGCAGGAATAGACTTTGACAATTACTTCGTAACGTATTTGTCACTAAAATTCCCTGCAATGACACACACAGAATGACTCTCTAAAAATCTGTGGTAATTAATTCTCTTCTTGCTGGTTTGTCATGCTGCATAGGTTTACTTTATCTTAATGCAATGTTCTGTAACTTCCACTAAAAAGTATACTAGGATGTGTTATTTACAGGAATTCTATTTCTATCTGCAAAAAGAAAAGCTACCCTAAAATTTATACCTGACAAGATTGTCTTTCTAAAGAATCATCTCATGCTCTCTATTTTATTTCTTTATTTATTTTTGATTTTTCAAGACAGGGTTTCACTGTAGCTTAGGAGTCTGTCCTGGAACTAGCTCTTGTAGACCAGGTTGGCTTTGAACTCACAGAGATCCGCCTGCCTCTGCCTCCCGAGTGCTGGGATTGAAGGTGTGTGCCACCATCGCCTGGTTAGTGCTCCATTTTAAACCTAACTAACTTTCACGTGTGGTGTTTGTTTATAGTAAATGACCTGGTTGGCATCATTTCTGTTAAAACTCCACCTCTGGAAGGGAGAATGGAGAACATTCACATACTGCTACAGAGTGTCCTTCTGAAAATCCACATTCCTGGGAATGTTTAGTGAAGTGATTCTTGCAAGCAATAACTTTAATGACTGTTACATACCTTGGACTTGAGGGAACCTCCCCGATTTTCATCCACAGACTTCAAGGATAGCTCCGGCATACAGCTGAAAAATGCAAACCAGAAAACTTATAAACCAGAGCAGCCTTACAGAGCTAGAGCTAGAGCTCAGGAGAGAGCTTGGACATCTAAGCAGTTTTTCAGCGACACCAGTTAGCTTGGCAATAGGCTAAACTATTTTAGAAATGGTAATTCATTCTCCATATCACATGCAATAAGAAAAAGAAATGACTTTTGGCCCCTAACATTTGAAAAATACAACCTATTTCCCATTAACTTGAAGAATTGAAAATCAGTTATGAGATGATTCAAAATTCAAATATTCAGTTGTCTTGAAAAGCGAACCTGAAGCTATAGTGTACAGCAGCAAAATCTGTGGGAAAAAAAAAACCCACTTCTGTGTGCTGTCACCTTCCCCAGAGTAACCCTGTTCCCACCTAAAGTGACAGCCTATCAGGAAGGTTACCTGTACCCAAAACAATGCAACACCCAACAGGTTCGCTGTGTTCACAGCACCCCTCACACTAAAAACAATTTTTTTAAAAAGAAACCAATGCACCTGACAACATATTAAAACAAACAAACAAAAAACACAGTCTAAAAAGAAGATAAGAAATCAAAACCCAACTGTATCTCATCCTCCACAAGACACATTTAAACAGTTTGCTGCCGGTTCCCCACTGGCTAATTCCACATGGCTGTATTGACAGAAGGACTGTGTTACCAACCACCGGGTTGAGGCTCTTCAGTAGCTGGGATCCCTTGGCATGTGAGAGACCTACCAACTTCCTTCTTCTTCTAGTATTTATTTTTAGTAATATTTTATTTGTTTTCTTTTTAGTGGTTACCACCTTAAATTCAGATACTATGTTTCAGCCCAGTTATACAAGTCCAACATCTTCTATTCCTTACTGTTTTAGGGGTTTATTTTGGCACCCACAGAGCCCACTTCAAGGAGAAACATTTAGCATATAAATGCAAAGGTAATTAGGAGCCTAAGAGTCTACAGTAGCTGTGCTTGGGAAAGGCAGATTCAATTACTTCAAAGCAGCAGTTCTCAATCTGTGGGTTATACAACTCTTCTGCAGGTTGACTGACCCTTTTTCAGAGGTCGCATATCACATAGCCTATATATCAGATATTTACGTTATGATTCATAACTAGTAAAATTACAGTTATGAAGTAGCAATGAAAATACTTGTATGATTGGGGTCAGCACTCCATGAGGAGCTGTATTAAAGGTTCACAGCATTAGGAAGGTTGAGAGCACTGTTCTAAGGGTTTACTCTTCTTAGACAGTATAAGCTACAACTGTGATAGAATGTTTGAACGTATGCTTAGAGAGCTGATGCTAATTTATTAAGCTCTTAAAGGCTGCATCAACTTTCCATATTAAAGGCAAGTGTAAAAACACATATTTTCAGTTCAAATAAATAGCTATAAAATAAACTTCAAACCTTGTTGAACACACACATGAACATATCCTCTATTTAGCTCTGTGACCTTAGACAGGATGTTACCTAGGTCTCAACTATCAAGTAAAAAATTACTAGTATGATAGTGATTATGAGAACTTGCTATGTAGATTAGGCTGGGTTTGAACTCAAATTCCCTGCCTACAATTTTTAAAATTCTTGGAAGAGTGCTTTTATATACTAACAAGTTAACAGATACAAGTGGCCATCATTACAAGTTATTATACTCAGTACTCTGCTACACAAGAGGTGGTTAGCAATGGTCATACTGGATCTCAACTGTTGCCAAGCATTATTTATATGTAAAAACCCCTTTGAGAAGAACGCTTTAATGTTACACTAAGAATCATGTTCTGCTTTTGTTTCCTTTGAAGAAATCAGTTTCTATAGAGACTTTGGATGCTAGAAAAGCAAGGCTATTTTAAGTAGCATGAAATTTCTTTAGTGATTACAATGCCATGCACAGTTAGCACAGTTTCCTCTTCAGCCTTCTGTGTTTTACACAGTAGCAGCACTGTGTCTTTGGCTTGCCACCTAGACAATGCTGCTCAAGTGGACTTCTGAATCATGCTGAAATTGGCTATAGTTTTTATTTCTTTAAAATTTAAAATAATTATGGGGGAAGGGAGAGAGGAATCTGTGGCTGAGGAAAGAATAAAAAAATATTTTTATTCTCCCCTTTTTTAAATTAATAAAAATTATGCCATTTGTTTGGACCTTATCTAAAGTTAAGAACAGGTAGTATCTTTTTCAAAATCACCAAATTAATGGGAGTTATAGTCTGTGGGTAAACAGAAAGATAAAGATTTGATAATTTTAAATAAACAGTAGTAATGGAGTTCTATTAGTTGTTCTTGTATCCTGAACTGAAGGTCCCACAGGGAGAGAGACCCTAAGGCCATTCAGGCTTTTCATGTTTAAGTCATTCAATTTTTTACAGAAACTTTGTATAGAAGGAATTACTGTCAACATTTGCAAGATGATATCGAACAGTATTGTGGTTTAGAACTTTGGGCTCAGCGGTCAAGTTGTGATGGATCATGCTCTGACACCTAAATAAACATGCCAGCACTTTGGGCAGGCCGCCCTCCATTATGTTTGTTTTGTTAAAGACTTACTCCCACAGCAATGGTGTGAAGAAGTTTTCTAGTAGTACCACCCCAAACCCTCATATCTTTCATGCAAGGTCTTAAGTGATAAAATGATTTAAAAGGTCAAATTATACTATATTCTTCACTAAAATCCAATCACTGGCAAAACTGAAAGCATTTGATATCATTTACACACATTCTGTTCCACATGGTAGGACCTGGTACTGGGCTCTTTGTGCTCACAGATAAGGACTAAGGGAACCTGGACAGTTAAACACACAAGGTTGTTCCCTCAAAGGAATAACCTGCTATCTACCCAGAAGGTGGACACAGTGAACAGCCTTGTGATCCTGGTGTGCTGTGTGGTGGAGACCACACCAGATTCCTCCTAGACTCTTAGCTCAAGCTTGTTTATCAGCTAATCTCTAGGACCCATCTTTATGGAAGGTGTCACATGCAGTCAATCTATAGAACACATCTTAGGGAAGGTGTTCTATGTACTTCACAAAAGTTTGCATGTAGTCATGTCTGATCTTCATTTAGCTTATTTTGTTTCTCAAGGAGATTTATGTGTGCTTTATTGTGCACACAGGAATGAGTTAATTATCACTAGGAAAGTTTTCACTGAATTGTGCTGTGTTTAAATAGGCCTAAAATAAACTACTAGGGGGTCAGATCCCTGAAGTTTGAGCCAACATCGGTTGGTCATACTGAGCTGAACTGTCTTCTTGCCTCCTGAGGATTGTGACTCTGGAGGCCATGCTGATCACAAAGACCCTGACACCACACCAAGTAGCTGCAAACACTAAAAGTTTTCACATCACTGTTTTTTTTTCTTTTTTCTTTTTTTGGTTTTTCAAGACAGGGTTTCTCTGTGGCTTTGGAGCCTGTCCTGGAACTAGCTCTGTAGACCAGGCTGGTCTCGAACTCACAGAGATCCGCCTGCCTCTGCCTCCCGAGTGCTGGGATTAAAGGCGTGCGCCACCATCGCCTGGCTCACATCACTGTTTTGTTATCACAATATGGTCCTTCCTGCACCAACTGAGAGAGGAGCTGGAAAGAGAACATAAGAACACTATGCTGCAAATTTTTATCACTAGCAAATCTAACGATTCATGTTCTATCTATTTCCTGTACTCTGCCAACAGTTATCATTGCTGTGGTATTTCCAGAGTCATTCAAATTTCTACTTTTCCTTGTTTGCTTAAACACCACACACGTGCCCTGAAGACCATGCTCCTAGTGCGCATCACCGCCAGCAGCAGAGGTATCTAGCAGGCCCCTGCAGATCAAGCACAACTCTAAGCTCCGTGTGAATATTCATTCTTTTTATCTCACAGCAACCACAGGGCAGGAAGGAGCCCACAGAGAGAAGGGGGAAGGCAACAAGATCAGATCCTTCAAGACACCAGCTGAGCAGCAGAGGGCTGGACCCAGCAACCTGGGTACCAAAAACAGGCTCTCAACCACTTTCCCAAACTCCCGCTAGAGTCAATCAAGAGGGAACAAACTGCAGATGAACTTCAAACAATCTGAGTACTGTTTTATATGAGTAATTTAGCTAAGCACGTTCTACTTTTAGAAGGCTTTGCTTTGCTGACAGGTGTGGCTTTAGGGTAACAGACGGAGTGCAGGTGTGAACGGAAAGGAGCAAAGGTGCTATACTGGGGAACCAAAGCTATTTTAAAGAAAGAAGAAGGAAATCAACCAATAAACCATGTTTTAAAAGCCCACGAGACCCCAGGGGTTCTAAAGATGAGGGCCCACATCAAGGAGAAGCCACTCCACAGGAGCACCGTGAACAGGAAGCTGGAGCGGGAATAAAGACGACAGGTCACAGGAGTAGAAAGAGTGACTACTGACAAAAGTGACGTAATTGCATAAACCTTAGAAGACAGATGTTCAGAATAAAAAAGGAACAATTGATTTGTGTTTATCCTCAGGAAAATACAACAACATTTTTAAAAATTATTTTTAATTAATCTAATCAAAAACAAAAATTAAGATAAAATGTAATTGGTCTTAATCTCATGCTCATGTCCACTGCTGGCTGGAGTAGCAGTGCCTGTCGATGACCCTGTGCTCAGAAGGCTGAGG
>NC_022022.1:38369308-38384743 GCF_000317375.1 Microtus ochrogaster | reverse complement strand
TACTGAATAAAATGTAGAGAGCTCTGTAGACCAGACTGGTCTCGAACTCACAGAGATCCGCCTGCCTCTGCCTCCCGAGTGCTGGGATTAAAGGCGTGCGCCACCACTGCCCGGCTCTAGTGGGACGTCTTAATTAGTATTTTATTCTGCTCTCTTCAGTCTCTGAAAAAGGTCTTAATTATAATCGGTACACACTCAAGTCAATCCTCCTGCCTCAGTCCTCTGAGCACTGTAATTACAGGTGTACATCATCATATTCAGCTCTACCTCTGTTCTTTACCTGAGACAGCTCCATCTTTTGGCTTCAATACACTTCCCACACAGCCACTGTGGCAGCTAATAGCTTCTTTTGTTATTTCCCACTCCAGTTAATACCCTAGAGTAAGGACTAGAGAGATAACTCAGTGGTTAAGAGCGCTGCTGCTCTTCCAGGAGATCCAAGGTTGGATTTCCAGCAGCCACATGATGGCTAACAACTGACCCTCACCAGCCAACTTTCGCCTCCTCTGGTCATACGTGAGCTAGTAAGTCTCTATTTAAAATAGCTGAGTGATATGAGTACAGAAGAAATATGTTTCCAGTGGAAGGAGTTGGAGGTGGCAAACTCAGGAGTGGACAGTTAATCACTGTGCTTTCCTAGCGCAAGGACAGTTACCTTCATTGCTTAGCTTTATACCTATACAGGGACTACCTTACATGTATGGAACCTGAACATAAAACATACTGTGGATTTAATCGAGCCAAGAAAGCAAAGAACATGTTGGACTCTGTAAGCTCACTTGGGACACTGGGAACTTTAGGTCATCAGATGGAGGGATCAGTGCTAAGGCTGGCTAGCACAAAAGAGTAGTCTTTTAACAACATGCGCTTTATTTTTTCCTCTAAACTCTAAATAAATATGTACAGTGTTAGAAGTAAACTTCATCTAGTCACAAGAAAGCATTACTATTTGAAAGTTTTACTAGTAGGAACACCTCACACGGTACAGCATGGACAAGTGAAAGAGTAATACAAGGAACTCAACAAAGAAATGGGACACTGTTTTTTGAAATCTCACTAAGTCACTTTTTTTTTTTTTTTTTTTTTTGAGGCAGGGTCTCTCTGTGAAACAGCCCTGGCTGTCCTGGAACTCACTCTGTAGACCGGGCTGGCCTCGAACTCAGAGTTGCCTGCCTCTGCCTCCTGAGAGCTGGGATTATAGGTGTGCACCACCACCGCCTGGCACTAAGTCACTTTTAATATAATCTGCTTTGTGTTGGTGATGAGCACTGAAGACAGAGCTGTGTACATCATAGGTGAGCACTCTGTTACTCAGGCCCAAGGAGGCAGAGGCCAGAGGGCAATGAGTTCAAGTCCATCTTGGGCTACATGGTCAGTTCTACAGTGAGATTGTCTTCAAACTGCCAACCCAGCCACACATGCAAACAAAGTACCGTGAGCACTTACAGGAACAGTGGATTCAAAACAACAGATTTTCTGGGGCAGAGCTACTTACCCTGGACTGACTTCTCAGATAGGAAAGGTAAGATTATGGGTATCTGGAATTTCCAGTAACGGTATAGACAGCGCCAGTTCTATTAATCACGTTTGTCCCCAACATTCTGCACCAATGCTACCATCTCAGATTTCTTTGTACAACTGGCTTATTATTAAAAAGAAACCAAAGTGTAATTAATTGGCCCTTGCCTTAATTTGGCCAGAGATAGGGAAGTCTAGGTCATGATGGGAGACAGTCTTGCTATGGTCATTGACTGATATAGTAGACCAGGCAAGTGTTGACTGAGTTTTCTAAAACTTGTAAAGCTAGAGACTCCTGTTTAAATAGATTAAACAATCTGTATCCTATCTATCTCAACTAAAGTGTGTAAAGGAAGAGATACAACAGAAAAAAGGACCTTTTTGGTTTCAAATTGTGCTTCTTCCTGACAGCACCCTCTGCACGTGGGGTCCAGCTGAAGCAGGTTAAACTGTCCAAGAAGATCACAAGAGCTGCAGAGCAGGTTGCTGGAGAAACCCAACTCTCTGCATGCCTCTGACGACAACTCAGCCCCAAGAGCGGACACCTGAAAATGGAAACAAAGAATAAAACACAGTTCCAAGTTTAGGAGCTTCCTAAAAAGAGAAATGGAGCTGTTAATATTGAACATAATGGAGACAGGTGCTGTTATGTTTCATGTGGGGACAAATTTTTAAGTACTTTGGATTCCACAGCTTTATATATTTGGTTTATTGTTATTGCTTTGTTTTCTTAGAGACAATCTCATATAGTCCAGAATGGCTTTGAACTAGATATATGTTGAAGAAAGAAAACCTTATCCCTGATCCTCCTGTCCATGTAAGGGCTGGGCTTACAGGCATGTACTATAACACTGGACCTAATATCACTACTTCAGTGAAAATGTGGATTAACAAAAAATACAAACTATAACTTCAGTGATGTGCCTATTATACATCTCTTATTATTATTACCCAGTAGCTTATTAAAAAGAATTTTTTTTTTTTATTTTCGAGACAGGGTTTCTTCGTAGCTTTTTGGTTCCTGTCCTGGAACTAGCTAGCCTCGAACTCATAGAGATCTGCCTGCCTCTGCCTCCCGAGTGCTGGGATTAAAGGTGTGCGCCACCACCGCCTGGCTAAGAAATTTTTTCATAAGGAAAAATACTTTTGGCTTGAGAAATCAGCTCCACCAATTTACTAGATATGTGATCCTGGGGAAGCTAGCCTCCTAAGCTTTAATTTCTACACTGTTGAAGCAAGCAACAATATGCTAGATTGCTTTAGAAATTCAAGGCCTGAGTTCAAACCCGAGCATCACAAAAATACAGTATTTGACTGAACTGCTTTAGGATTTATTTTTCTGTGTATGCATCTGTGACTTTGTGTGTATGCCTATTATGGCTAGAAGATAATTCCCTGGGACTAGAGCTACAGATTGTTGTGAGGGGCCGGATGTGGGGGCCAAGAACTGCACTTGGATCACTTGGGTCCTCTGGAAGAGTAGCAGGCGATCTTGGCCACTGGTATGTTTGAATGAGAACTATCCCTCTATAAGGCTTGGGCATTTGAAATTTGCCCAGTTGGTGGCCCACTGTTTGGGGTAAGGTTGTACAGCCTTGATGGAGGAAGTACATCATAGGCTTCCAGAGATCATAACCCTATTTCCAAGTTTGATCTCTCAGCATCTTGCGCTGCCTGTCTGCTGCCAAGCTGTCCCTGTCATTACGGGCCCCTGCAACCATAACTCAAAATACCTTCTTTCTGTTAGTGTTTTATCACAGCGGCAAAAAGTAGCCAAGCCAGTTGCTGAGCCATCTCTCCAGTCCCCTCTCTACATTTCGAGACAGGTCCTCATGAAGTTGTCCAGGCTGGTCTTGAACTCAGTCCGTAGCCCAGACAGGCTTTAAACTTGCCATCCTACTGAGTGGATGGGTTCACAGCCCGGCCTATGCACTTAGGTGCTGTTCCCTGCTTTTTGGGAGGCTACAATTTTATCCAGGACTTTAAATACCATTTTATCGAATGCTCCCTTTTCCCGAGTTCAGGCTTCCAAAGTCAACAGCTCACTTGATTTTCATCAGATGCTGCAAATTCAAAATTTCCTATGATGGAGTCTATCTTTGTTTCTGTAAGTACAGCCCTCCAAATGCACTTGACATCTTAAAAATGGTACCACTTCCCTGGTCAACACGTTTGCTAGGCCAAAGCCCTCTAGGTTCGTCACCATCTCACAGCTAAAAATTGTTTCACAGTTCTTTTCTCTGAGGAACTCTCAAATCTTACAATTTTTTAAAGACATTTCAATTTTTAATTTTAAAAACATTTTAATTATTCTTAATTATTTGTGTGGGTATGTGCACATGAATGTAGATGCCTGTGGAGGCAAGAGGCTTCAGATTCCCCCAGAGCTGGAGTTACTGGTGGTTGTTCCGAGTCAGACACGGTCGCTGGGCACTGAACTGGGGTCCTCTGTGAGAGCAGCACACGCTCTAACTGCTGAGCCATCTCTCCACGCCCCTGGCTTCCAAGGCTTTTCCCGTCTCTGCAGCTTTCACTAGTAGTCAGTTCCACCTCTCTCTTTCCCACTTTCCAGCTATGAACCCTCCTGGTCCTTACACCGCCGTTCTAAAATGATTTTTACCATTTTTACCTTGTTAAGCTCATTTCCAAGAACCTAATCAGTGCCCGTCTTCTAGGAAGCCCCTCAGTAATATCTGTAACTTACCGTTAGCCACTGTGCCTTCCTTCATGGAGAAACGTATGCCCAGCTATAAAACAGACCTACTCAACAATACTGCATGTGTAAGTCTGGGGATTCTGCCTCGCGTGTGTGAGTGATTCTGATGACAGGCATTAAGTTGATTCTATTTCTTGCGCCAATGCGAGCTCTTGTTTGCTAAACAGATGATTCAGTAAACCCACAGTATCAATAGGGAAATGTCTGACATTATCTGGTCGGTCTTCTACAACAGGGAAGGGTCTGCAAGCCTCTTAGGGCCAGGGAGCAATTACGCTTTGGCAGAAAAATGGTTCCTCTCATAAATACTCAAGTCTGCCATTGCCACATTAAAGCAACCACAGACAATGCAGACGTGAGTGTTCCAATAAATGTCAGGGTTGGCTGAAATTGGCACACCAGCTGAAGTCTGTCAGCTTTCTTTTAAATTAATCAGCAAGATTAAAACCCACTGACATTGCTCAGTGAAAATACTGCTAGTACATTCCCACACAACGCCGACCATCCCATTGGTCTTTATCGGTCGGTCTTCTAAGAAGACATCTCATAAGTATTTTCCCTACCTCTATAAATAGGGAACGCACATTAGCTTCAAAACTAATCAACTATCCCAACTTAGTGGGAGGGACCAATGAGGTCACTAGTGAGTTTTCTGTGGTCAATTCTCTAGTTTAGACACTTCTTGCAACTTCCCACCAGTAAAGTGAAATCAGGGACAGAAGCATGATGGTTTGGAGACAGCTGTGTCAATACGCACATGTCCCCCCACATGTTCTTACAACGTGACTGGCAGTCCTCCAACAAAGAATGTGTGTGTGAGTGCGCATAGAATATGTTCTTACAATATGACTGGCATAGAACGTGTGTGTGTGTGTGTGTGCGCGCGCGCGCGCAGTGTCTGTCTGCATGCACTCTGCACCCCCAAGCATTAATTTCAGAACTTAAGTTACCATGCTGCAAAAAAAAAAAAAAAAAAAAAAAAAAAAAAAAGCCTAAACTAGAGGCACAGCATGGCCAGAACCATGCAGAGATCATCCAAGGCCCCCAGCTGACATCATCAACTACTAAACATTCAAGTGAAGAGCCTTCAGATTTCAGACTCCAGCCTTTCAAGGGACCTGGGAGCAGACGAGCCCCTGCTGTGCCAGTCTGAAAACTGATAGCCCACTGAATCTGAAAGCAAAAGAAACTGTTTTACATCATTGCATTTATGCAAATTTGTCTTGCAGTCAATAATTGAAACATGTAATAAAAGCAAATTCACTTTGAAAACTGCAAACTGCTTAAGAATTTGCAGGAACTGGGGCTTAGAGGGTAAAGTGTTTGCTGAACAAGCATGAGTTTGGATCCTCAGCATCCACCTATAAAGCCAGGGGCTGAAATGTCCATGGGAACTCCAGCACTGAACAGACAGAAAAGCCAGCTGGCTCCTCGGGCCTCACTGGGTCTAGGGTGATGAGGGGGAGCTCTAGATTCAGTGAGAAAACCTTTTCAAAACATGCAGAGAAGAAATGATATGAGGCCAACAGACACCAACTTTTGGCTTCCACATGTACACAAGTGCATGATAGAAGGGTGTATCCCCTTCCCACTAATTACACACACACACACACACACACACACACACACACACACACACACACACACACTCCTTTCATCAACCTTTACTCTCAGGAAACTCATGGGTTTCTCATGTATTTCTGAAAAGATTTCAAATTTGGTGACATAGGTGGGTTAGAGAATGGATCTTAACATAATGCAGGCCAGAGGCACCACCATTATTGGAAGTCCTTATAAACCACCAGATAGCCTGCTAAGTGCTTTATAGTGGCATCCCATTTACTATTAGCTGTACTTAGGAAGGAAACAGGATAATAAGAAAACCTAAGACTACACAAGAGAAAAGATTTTAATGCTGGGAATGGAGAGATGGCTTGGTTGGTAAAGTGCAGGCCACATAAATGTAAGAACATGACTTCAGGTACAGAGGGATGGATGGAGCTTGCTGGTGATCCTGCCTAGGCAAACACTGAGCTCTTGGCTCAGTAAAAGACTGTCTCAAAACGAGGACGAGTACTAGACAACACCTGTTGATTCATCTCTGGCCTCTGCAAGCATATGTAGCTGCGCGCATGCGCGCGCACACACACGCACTCAACAATAGAGTCTAAGTGTATGTCCTCACCAAAATCCATGTGGTAGATGCCCAATTCCTCACACAGTGTAGGGAGGTGGGGTTTAGTTAGAGGGATGGAGGGTCTTATGAGTTGATTCATGCAGTTCTTGTGGGGAGGTTGCTATCTGCAGCTTTTTCTTTCTCCACTAGTAGTCGGTTTGCTCATCTGATGTGGCTGTCTAGCCCTGTACTGTGCAGTCTCCAGACTGTGCACCAAAACACGGTTCTTTACAAATTAAACAACCCCTGGCTTAGCTTACTGCATGGAATTCAGGATGCATCATTGCTAGACAGATCAATAACAATAAAAATACTGACAACTATAATTATGCCATCCACTGAAGGAGATGCTAATCTTTGGCCAGATTGGTGATGACAGTGTTTTGGAATCAGCTACGCACAGCTCATTCTCTTCTATTTTTCACTAAAGATGGTGGACATGAAGATGTATAGGATCTGAACAAAGGAGCACATATCAGCACCGAGGACCTTTGGTAAAGAGCTCCTTCAGGTCACACTAAAGTGTACTGTTCTAATCTTTACACATGATTATTTGCTGTTAGCCCAGCTGGGTTAAGTATGCACTGCCACTGACTTAAAATGACAGCTACCTGGAGATGCAGACACTAAAACAATTCTCTCTCTCTCTCTTTTTTTGAATTTTCGAGACAGGGTTTCTCCATAGCTTTTTGGCTCCTGTCCTGGAACTAGCTCTTGTAGACCAGGCTGGCCTCGAACTTACAGAGATCCGCCTGCCTCTGCCTCCCGAGTGCTGGGATTAAAGGCTTGTGCCACCACCGCCTGCTAAAACAATTCTCAAACTTGTCTAGTGTAAGTTAAAGTATGAGCTAAGTCTCTACTTCAAGAAATTCAAGTTTACTACTTTCCTCCTTCAAGAAGTCCTAGAGCTGTGATTCTCACTGTAACAAGTGCCCACTGTGCTTGGTCTTCTCCCCTCTTGCAAAGAATTAGTCTAACTTCTTTCTGTGTTTCCAATAATCCTATACACCCCTTTCATTGCCAAGGATTTTAGTCACTACAAAAAGAGAGTGTCACGACGACAGGGAGCCATGGCATTCTAGTTTAGCAAGGGTGACATGTCTATGGTCTTAACCAGGATTCTGGGCAGTAAGTTTTTTCTCTAACTTTGGGGACTGATTATGGTTCATCACCACTCTGCAGAAGCCACAGCCACACTAATATCAATGGGAATAAGCAGGGAGAAACTGGGGGGCCATTTGCACTTCTGAGGCTGGAAGTGAACAAACACTGGATACACTTAAAACTAAAGGAACATGGTCCCTGTATTCTCTTGGCAAGTACTCTGGCAGGAGAAATAGAGGGACAGACACTTGCGCAGCTATGATCTGTTAAGAACATAGGGTAAGTGTAATGTGCTATAAGCCAGTATGACATACCATGGGGTATAAGCCTGTATGACATAACAGGGAGTATAAGCTAGTATGACATAACACGGGTTTAAGTTTGTATGACGTAACACGGGGCATAAGCTAGTATGACAAAACAAGGGGTATAAGCTAGTATGAGAGTATGCGAGAGGGAGAAATTACTTTTGACTCAAGTTTTGCCTTTTGGTTCTTCCTTTGAGACAGTCCTGCTATGTAACCTAGGTTAGATCATAACTTGCTATATGTAGCCCCGGCTAGTCTCAAACGTCTGACCCTCTCATTTCAGCCTCCTGAATGCTGTGATTACAAGTAGGAGCTCAGACTCAGGAGATACCAGCATGCCTGGCTCTGACTTTCTAAGTCTGTAAAGTAGATGAAGTTAAGCACTACATTCTAGTTAGTCACTTCACAGAGAACAACAGAAGAAAATAAAGATTCAGAGCAAATCAATCACAATTATTATTATTTGGATTTTCGAGACAAGGTTTCTTGGTGTAGCTTTGGTGCTTGTTCTGGAACTAGCTCTTGTAGACCAGGCTTGTAGAAATAGGAGCGGCGGGCTGCGTCCCGGCACCCGGCCGCCCACATGGCTAGCTCTACCCGAAATAATTACACGGACACTGTGTTCATTTAATCACCGCTTGGCCCTTTAGCTCTAGCCCTTACTGGCTAATTCTGATATCCCGATCAACCCATCTCTAATAATCTGTGAGCACCGGTCTTAGTGAGCACCGGTCTTACCGGGAGTGTATCTTCCCAGGAGCGGGGAGCATGGCGTCTCTCTGAGGCATCTGCTCCCGAGAGCAGAGCTGTGGAGTCTGACCTCACTTCCTCTTCCTCCCAGCATTCTGCTCTGTTTACTCCTCCCTCCTGTTTTAACCTATCAGGGCAAGCAGCTTCTTTATTTAATTAACCAATGACCTTCCTCCATCACAGGCTGGCTTTGAACTCAGAGATCCACCTCCCCCAACCCTCCAGTGCTGGGATTAAAGGTGTGCACCACCCCTGCCTTGCAGCTCAATTATTAAAAGTTAAAATTTGAAGACCTATTTACCTAAAGTTCTTTTTAAACTAAATAGCATAGTATCACAGGGTGGGGGGAATAAATAGCTACATATATAGATATGCATATCTATCTGTCTATCTATACCTATCTATCAATTTATAGAGAAATTGATTGATTTTGATTATAAAAGATGGCTTGGAGAATACCTAAGTGGAATGATACAGTTGTCTAATTTAAAGATTATTATTGTAAAACAGTGTATTCTCATCCACCACAGAAAAGAATGGAGTTGATACCTGTCATTAAAAGATTTCAGTCTAGTATATACTTAGTATCAAAAATCATGTAATTACCAGGCAAGGTGAGTGTGAACAAAGGTGATTTTCTGTAACACTTCTACCTGCACCATCAGTTGTCAACGACACACCCAGCTGGGACTGCAATAACAGAGCTACAGAAAGCTAACTGGAACAGGCGGTCGATAATTCACAAGGGGTCATCTGTCGGCACTATCAGACCTTAGCATCTAGACTCCCTAGTTCACTCATCAACTATGTTACTTAGATTTTAAGGTATTGCGTCCCTCTCTGTCTGTCAGTAGACAAATGATAACCAGGAACTGGCCCTTCCTTAAGGTGCGAGCCAGTCAGCTCAGTGGGAAAATGACAATTTCATTACAATAGAAGACTGAAAGGTACCTAAGAGATGAAGTAGTGATCGCCACTGATACACAAAATGGTTCCTAGCCAAGTTTGAGCCCAGAGATTGATGTCCTGGAGGAAGTAATTTCTTAACTGCAAACTGACGGGTGGCAAAATGGCTCAGAGGGTAAAGGTGCTTGCTGCCAGTCTAAGGACCTGAGTTCGATTCTTAAATCACACTTTTAACTCACATGATAGAAGAAGGGTTAAATGGTAAGTAGAAGACAATCATACTTTTCTGGGCATAGGGGAAAGCGCTACTGAAGGAGACCCGACTACATGACATTTGCTGGAGCTAGCTATTACCAGTTCTTCACACCTTTTCTCTCCGAGTGGAAGAAGCAAATACCGGGGAAAAAGCTGGTAGACAGACTACTGACCGACTTGCTAAGGAACACTTAAGGCAAACTCTCTTAAAAATAAGTAGGAGTTTGAAGTACAATAGATTTAGATTTCAGAAATGTTATTCTAGATCAGGGTCCTCAACGACCCTTTGAAGGCGGAATGACCCCTGTGAAAAACATTTATATTGCAGTTTGTAAAAGTGACGAAATTATAGTTATGAAGTAGCAAAAAAAAATTTTTTATGGTAGGGGGTTCCCACAACATGAGGAACTGTATTAAAGGGTTGCAGCATTAGGGAGGCTGAAAACCACTGCTCTAGATGAATTGGGTGGAATTAGAAAGACATTAGATTAGGAAACTAGTTAATGAAGCTCTTGCGGTAATTCCAGGTACGTGGATATACTGGCCTGAATTACCTGTGGCGACAAAACTAAGTGACTGGCTTGGAAAATTTTAAGGTCTTAATGACAAATTTGATCCAAAGAGTGAAACTACAAAGAATTTAACGGAACACATTTTTGGCATGGGCAATTAGAAAGCTGGTAGGCAAATTTTACTTAGATTCTCAATATAGTAAAAGGCAATTCTGTTACTTCTTAGGAGCAAGGTCTTGGTGTGACTAAAAGATTAACAAGTATCAAACTGGTTTTCAGGCATATGTAGGAAGTAAAAACAAGTAAGGCTTGGTAATTGCTAGTATGTGAGGTGCATAAAGGAAAGGAGTCAGAAATGACATCTGAGTTTTGAGTTAGACTAGGTGGGTGGTCACTATGGCACACAACGAGACGCAAACTCTTCCTATCCTGCTCCTGGTCTGAACATTCATCTGCAATGTAATTCTGTCACTTCTCTCATATGGCAGGGGAGTCTATTTAACTGTGGCTTTCTTTCGAGACTTCCTTTGGCAAGTAGAACCTGATGGAATGTAGACAGTGGGACATCTTGCTTTTTATCTTTAGCCTTTGTCTCCCAGGAGGGTTATGTGATTTCCATGGCGAGGTCTTAAGAGGAACTGTAAGCTTTTACTCTTTTGGAGTGTTGCCCTGAGCTTGTTGTGAGAAAGAAGGTAGTCTAGTCTAGTGAGAGATGAGAGGTTAGAAGCAGAGGAACTACGTGGTTGCAGCTAATGGCATTGATTATGAGTTATGGTAGCTTTAGAAGTTTTCATTAAATTAACTGACTAGCTCAAATCAATGCATACATGATGGAACTGCTCCACCAACCTAAAAAATGGTTACATTATTTAAAACATTGATTTCGGGTTTTTGATTTTGGGGGTGAGGAGTTCTTACAAAGCCATTGTCTATTGAAATTTAGAAGGTAGTTGGAAACATTACTCCTTTATAACTTGTGGTAGTGCTAACAAAACCAAATGGCCTACGATGGGAGGGAAAACAAACAACCCACTCATCTCAGGATGAGTTTCCATGGTTGTTTCCCTAAGACTTAGGGCCTAAGTAGTTTTTTTTTTTTTTCTTTTCGAGACAGGGTTTCTCTGTAGCTTTGGAGCCTGTCCTGGAACTCACTTCACTCTGCAGACCAGGCTTGGTCTCGAACTCACAGAGATCCGCCTGCCTCTGCCTCCCGAGTGCTGGGATTAATGGAGCGCGCCATCAACGCCCTACAATTTCTTAGGCACAAGTGCTTGAATAACAACACTGTATTGCAATGTGAGAAGGCAAGAATCTATCCTTTGGACAAAGTAACAAAAGAAGACACAAAGTTTGCAAATTACTTTCTTTGTATGAAAAAGTCTAAGTATTTACAGACCTACGGCATAATCTTAACTTTCCAAATCTTGGACAAATCAAATACCCTAAGTGGAAGACATATAAATATGGACTGCAAACTTCGATAAAGGAGTTTACCAATAGTTGTTTCATAAGTAGCTAAATAAGTCAGAATTAGGCTTTCTCCTTTGAGAGAGTCACAATCCATGCATTTCTGTTAATGAAGAAAGCCACGAAGATGTTCCTTTAAGGTTTGAGAGTCTTGTAAGTAATGGTAGGTTCATTCATTTCTGTCCGGTCTGTGAGTTCGAGACCAGCCTGGTCTACAGAGCTAGTTCCAGGACAGGCTCCAAAGCCACAGAGAAACCCTGTCTCGAAAAACCAAAAAAAAAAAAAAAAAAAGAAACTTCCCTCCTTTCTAAGCATTACTGACTTTATGTATCCACTACTTTCTTGAAAAAAAAATCGATTTTTATGTGCCTGAGGCGAGCAGACCACCGCCTCTAGAGCTCCGGCTGGAATTCCGCCTGCCACGTCTTCTCCCGGATGGAAGCGGCGCTAAGGAAGCCCGTTCCAAGGGCGGTCCCCTGCGTGATCGCGGGGTTGATGTTCCCCATCCGAGCCCTCCGACCGGCCCTGAGGCAGCTACGGGGCCGACCCACACTCACCGCTTGAAACGCAGTCGCCAGCAGCAAGCGCAGCCCGAGAGCGGGCCGCAGCCACCCACCCTGCCCGGCCGCCATCCCTGCAGACCCCCGTCAATCTTCAGGAGCTCGAGGACCTTTGGACCGGGGACGTCCACTGCAATGCCTGAAGCGAAACCTGCAGCGAAAGGCAGCGCTACAAGCCTATGATCCCTCAGAGGCGAATATTAATCAGGCGGCCATTGGAGTGGAAAAGTGATCGATTACTGGAAAGCAGTCTGGTTCTCTCAGAGATTCAAATCAGGCATTTACTTAAGCTCCCCACACCCGTTCTCCTCATTCACGACATTTTGTTGGCTATCTACGAAGCCCCAGCTCCTCCGTGACGAGCCTCGCCTCCCTGTCCGAATTTGCCCAATCACATTCCGCCTTGCTTGAGTCCTCTGTCAAGGAACCCAACCGTAAATCGAACCAAAAGGGCGCTCAGCGGCCGCTCTTCGGACCAATGAACGCCCCTGTACGGGAGGGTGGGGGCGGAGCCTCTGGTTGCCGGGCAGCGTGCGTCAAGGCGTGCGCGTGGTGGCCGAGGGGGAGGGCAGGGGGCGGGCCGAGGGCGGCGCAGCCGCAGCCGCAGCGCTGTGAGAGGAGCGCGCGGCCGCGAGCGACCAAGGAGGGAAAGGGAGGAAGCGAGGGAAGAGGGCGTGCGGCCGTGGGGTCCGGGAGCCGGGCGGCAGCAGGGCGCCAGGGCCGTCGGGTGGGCTGAGGAGAAGCGTGCATCGGGCGGCCGGCGCTGGCTCCCGCGGGCGGAAGACCGGAGCGGAGGAGGGGGATCGCTGCGGCGCGGCAGTCCGCGCAGCTCCCGGGTCGGGGTCTCCTCCCGGCGCCTCGGTCGCCCGCGGGGCCCCGCTCCCCGCCCCCCGCGGTATGTCTTGATCTCGAGCAGCGGGTTTCATGGGGCTCCTCAGGATTATGATGCCGCCCAAGTTGCAGCTGCTGGCGGTGGTGGCCTTCGCGGTGGCGATGCTCTTCTTGGAGAACCAGATCCAGAAGCTGGAGGAGTCCCGGGCGAAGCTAGGTGAGGCTCTTGGTCGAGCGGGTGGGCATGGCCGGGCATAGCAAGTGGGCGTCCGCAGGGGTCTCGGAGAGTCCCGGGAGCTGGGACCCAGGCACGTCGAGCTCCCGCCACCAGGGACGAGGTGCACGCGCGTGGTCTCCGGCCAGAGGGCTGCCCCGTCGGCCCTCCACGGAGAGAGGGGACCCAAGTCTGCATGGGGCTGGTGCTGCTGGAGGACACGAACGCTCATCCTCCCGTCTCTTCCGAGGCGTTCCGGAGAGCCCCCGCTCTGTGCTGCGGTGGGGACTGGAATTTGAATGAGGGGCGCCTGGGCACAGGATCTTGTGGGGATGGTGGTCATCGGGAGGTTCGTCGAGGGAGATGGGCAGTAATGGACGGAGACTCCGGGAACGATGGGGAGGAAAAGCTGCTCACTGTAGCGAATGGCATGCCTGAGCTGGCAGCAAGGGACCTTAGAGCTGACTGTATAGGTAGACTGGCCTGTGGGACAGCGGAGCAGATGAAAAGATCGGACGGTACCGTTACGAGGCGTCTGGGGGACTGAAGTTCTTTATGAGTGGCGCTATACTGCTTGATTTGGCTTCAGAGTTAGGTCGTAAGTGTAGGTGGACTGCTTGTACGAGCGGGCATCGTTGAAGGTTCGGAATTGCAGCGTTTACCTTGTGGAAGGAATAGAGTGGGGGAAAGCTAACCATATGGGTGTCTTAAAGCGTTCTGTCAGTGCTGGAACGGGTAAAGATGCTTGAAACACTAAACTGGAGTGTGAAGTTGTGCAATAGCGGACGAAAGCGCGGATAGCCCTTGTTTCCGGATAGTGGAGAACTTTGGAATTTGGAAGTGCTCTGGAAACAGGGAGACTTAATGACTGGTGCGTTTTGATTTAAAAATGTTCATGGCACTTAAAAATCTGCTCAAGGGATGTAATTTGAATATGGGAATCGGTTTTTGCATATACTTTCACCTAGCCAGCTTCTTAAATGCGTTTTAAAGTTACCTTGAGGAACTGCTAGATGTAAGTGGGAGTGTGAATTAATTTTTAATAAAAGCACCAGAAAATAATTTAAATTTTAGAGGTAGTCGCTATTTGCAAGTTTTAGTAGATTTTACAAAAGCCTTTAAAGAATAGTGTTATCAGAGAACGTTAAATACATTTGGTTGATGTACAGCTAAGTTTGAAAGAGGAGCCGAAGCTTCCAGAATGAAATGTGAAGAGCTATTGAATTTATTTACTCTAATTAAAAAAGGTTCTGTATGCTGAAAATTATTCACTTTACATATTAAAGGTTAAACCTTTTATGTTTGCATTTCCTATGGCTCCGTTCCCACAGCATTTACAAAGTCTGGCCTCAGTCACGATCTAGTTTTACAGGAAGAAAAGTGACTCATCTTACAATAAGTTAAAAGTTAGTTCAAACCAGAATTTGTATTTATTCTTTTTTGTATTGTTACTTGGAACTCTCTACATGTACTTTCTTAGAAATGCTGCAGATTTTCCTCCTTGCCTAACGTTCTTTCTGCCGCGCTTGCCTGTTGTTTCTATATGCCATCTGGATTACCTGAAGTTGTAGCATGCCACAGGTGGAGCACTGTGCTTCCTCATGATCTCCATGTATGACAGAAAAATCCTCTGCCAGGAATAAAAAAGTGTGCATCAAAATAGATAGCTATGCAGGAGACAGCAAATATCTACCAGAATAAGTAATTGGGAGAAATAATCCAGGGCTGACCATGGGGGTCAGGCAGGCCTGTGATTCCAGCGCTCTAAAAGCTGATGCCAGAGGATGGTAGGTTCAAGACTATGCTGTGCTGCTACGCTGCACTACTCTGTTTTAGAAAAAGAGAAAGGACAGCTCTCAGATGTGGAACACCTGAGTATCTGGAGATGTGGACATGACACAGAGAGAAAATATATGCCTTTATGTCAGCTCATTAATCTTCTGTTTGGATTTTTTTCCTCTTTTTATTTTTAAATGACACAGGTGTCTGTCTATGGGTTGTCCAGGCTGGACCCGAACTCCTGGCCTCTGATGTTCTTCTTCAGCCTTGAAGAGTAACTGTAGATACCCTCACTTTGCCTCCTTCCCACTCCCACAGACTGAGTATGTTTTTTTTTTT
>NC_022022.1:38346386-38369208 GCF_000317375.1 Microtus ochrogaster | reverse complement strand
TGTAGACCAGGCTGGTCTCGAACTCACAGAGATCCACCTGCCTCTGCCTCCCAAGTGCTGGGATTAAAAGCGTGCGCCACCACTGCCCGGCAGACTGAGTATGTTTTAAAGGCAGTACTGAAGAGACAGTGCGCGTTATTCTGGCTCCTTAGCAAAGACAGACAAAAGGGTCAGGCTGTCACTAGACAACTTTCCTCTGTGATGTTCTTATTTAGTCTCCCAAGAACAGAGATATCTATCTTTCAGATACAGGATAATCCTTAAATTATATAATTTACCCAAGACTGTATTGCTAGTAAGTGGCAGAGTCAGAATTCAGGAACTCAGGTATGTTTGATTCCTAGCTGAGGACTCCTGTAATTACACCAGGCAATTTCAGACTTTCTAGTGATACTGTACTACAATGGAGCTGTTTGAATAGCATTTATAAATTGTATTATCAATGCATGTATTGCTGAGAATGAATATCATTCTGAGAAAACTCAATTTCTGGCACAAAGGGATTGGCTTAATGTCTCGCCCCTTGTTTATATCCATGCAATGAACATAATTATATTACTCAATGAAATGGACTGAAATAGCTTGTTTCTGCTGTTGGAGAAGAAAATCTTTGGTTGTTTGCTGTAATTGTAAAACTGCAACATTAAAAAGCATTTTGTTTTTTTTTTCATTTTGCTAATGAACATTTTGCCCTTAAAAGTAGTTTTATTGTTTGTTTTTCTTGCTGTAGAAGATTCCAAAGGATGGTAATGTCTGTTAATGACTGTAATGTGACTTGGCTAAAGTCAACAATATCTTGATGGTGAAATCTCTAATAAAGCAATAGGCATATTAAAAATACAGTATATTCGCTGGTGTCTTAGGAAATTATTTAAATAGAAATTCCTAAAGCTCCCAATATTACAGTTTACTACTGTATAGGTTATTTTTTCCTTAAAGCAAATATTCCTACATCTTACTATATATTATTCTGCAGCTTGTTTTTTATTTAATATTATAAACCTCTTTCCATGTCAGTACACTGAAATTCGGCACATTCTAATGACTGTGTAGTGTTTCAAATTATGCATTACTAAATTACTAAATCCTAATTTACTCTGTCAGTGGTAGGTAGTAATTGTGTCTCCACACCTCCCCTCCTTTTAAGGCTTCTTTTCTTGTTATTATAAACAATGTTTGAATAAATCTTTATGTGCCTCTCTTTACCCACTAATGTCATTTTTTTTCACTAGGGGGATATCTGGGTCAAAGAATACATGTTACTTGCCAGTTTCTATCCCCAAAGGGTACAGTAATCTCTATTGCCAGAAACTCAAGTGCTAGAAGTGCTCAGGTTTAAATACTGCTACTCAGAGGCTGTGAAATGACATGTTGTTAAATTATATTTCCTAAATTTTTCATTAGAAATCTTCACATCGTTTATTGCTTTTTACTTGTTCTTGTTTATTGGGATAATTGGATACTTTTTTGTTGTTTGGGTTTTTAAATATTAAGGTAAATAATTTGTTCTTTCTGCTTTTTTCGAAGTCTGCATTTGTCTCTCAGCTGTGGTGTATTTTGCTTATACAGAAATGTTAATTTTACATAAATTTTATCACTTTAGACAAATAGCATTCATGTTAAGACTTTCCTGAATCAAGATGGTATATATTCTCTATACTTAGAATATATTAGAATAGTTTATAGTTTTTGTCATTTACTCTTTAAGTCATTTATTTATGTGCAGAGATTTATTATAATGTCTTTTGATGAATAGCCACGTATGGCAAATATAGTAAATAACCAGTTTTTTTCATGTAAATTCTTTTATTTGTATGCTATAGTTTTTGTTCTCTTAGCTCAGCTGGTTTTATACTCCAGTCTTTTTCACTTACTGAAGTTCTTTAGACTTCATGAACATATTCATACATACACACACACAAGATGTCTGAATTTAGTAAAACTTGCTGTGTAGTTCTCATCACATTTATAAAGGATGATATGACTCCCTGTCCTGGTTAAAAAAATAAAATCACAAATACTTAATACAGTTTGAGGAACCCTAGTCAGAACTTCTGAAAGCCATGTGCTCCCAGGTGAAACTCTGAGAGCTTACACGCTGCTGCCAGTGAACACTTACAGAATGGGGTTACTTTCCAAATCCAGGCACATTGGAAACTTAAGATCAGCTTCAGGCTAGTGCTTGAGGTACATATGAAGCAGTAATGAATTTTGTGTTGAGACTTGGGTTCCATCTCTTAAGATTCGTCTGTAAACGTTCCCAGGTCTGAGAATAGCCTGCCATTTGAAACACGGTTCTGGATTTTTGTTTCAGCCTGTAGATATTTCATGGTAAATGAAGTGAGTGTATTCTTTATAATAATGTGCTGTTGTGGGATATTTGTACATTATGTGAAGGTGTAATGCTCTGATTGATGTAATAGAAATCTGGCCAACCAGGCAGGAGGTATAGGTGGGACTTCTGGGTAGAGAGAGAAAAGAAGAGGAGGAATCTGGGCGTGTGTGTGTGTGTGTGTGTGTGTGTGTGTGTGTGTGTGAGAGAGAGAGAGAGAGAGAGAGAGAGAGAGAGAGAGAGAGAGAGAGAGGTGAGGAGGCATAGAGGAAACACGAGGGTATGTGGCAGGATGAATATAAATGGGTTAATTTAAGTTATAAGAGCTAGTTAAAGACAAGCCTAAGCTAAGGCCAAGCTTTGCTAGTCGCTGAGTTTTTGTGAGATTATTTGGGAACTGGCTGGCGGGAAAGAGAACGACTCATTACAATGTATGATACCATTAGACTCATTGGTTATAGCTACAAGATAAGCACCCTAGTTATGAAGAACTTTCTCTGGGAAGTTTCACTTGCAAACTTCATTCTTAAAAATGCATACCTAGTTTTCTGGCAAGATATGCTCAGGATGGTGCCATTGTATATTACATACTTGATTTTCAATGAAAATCTGAGAGTATATGGAGTTCAAATGAAAATTATCCTAGCAGTGACTCAGAACTGTAGGTATTAGAATTTGCTGTTTATGAAAAGTAAAGTGGGAATCTCAAGCACATACTTGTCGCTGCTGATTGGTAAAACAGTATACTGAAGGCTGCTGTTCTTACCCAGGCTTTAGAATTATGTACTTAATGATCTATTTCCTATAGGACCTAAGCATTTTAAATGATGTGTATCAACCACATACTTATGAAACCACTGTGAGTTTACAATTGTGTTAGGTTGTGCTCATGTAAACGAGCAACGTAGCTCCATCTAGATTATGCAGTGGTCTCCATTGATGGAAATTGTTAATCATTCTTTTCTCAAAACTACTAAAGAACTGATTCCAGGGCCAGACTACTTTTTGCAGTTTGGTGGTTTTTGCCGAATACTTGAAAGCATGCAGATACATATGTAGGAAAATAGAGCAGCAGCTACTGTCCAGAGGACTTTGGGTTAATGGGAAAACAGGAAATTTAGAAATGGTGTTGACATCACTTCCTGCATATTGAATAGAATGACCAGTGCTGTGCAGTCATCACTTGAAGTAGTTATCTCAATTAGAATAATTCAGCTGCATCGACATTTTGGCGGAAGGTGTGTTAACAGACTTTTCAATTATTATCTTTAAAACAGATTGTCTGACCTCTTCTCCTGTCTCACCCAAACCCAGCATCTGTCCTCTTCATTTTAGATGGTGACAGCCCCATCTTTTAAGATTCTATGCCTTTTACTTTCAAGTTAATATGTCAGGAATGTCTCATTAGCGTCATGTTAAGAATATTTGTAGACTGTGCCTGTTACTCAACACTTGACGTCCTCACCCTATTTAAAGATACTTTCATCTCTTCCTTGGATTACTGCTCTATTTTCATTCATCTCTCTGCTTCTACACTTGGCTTCGCTGTCTCAGTACAACAGAAATAAATGAGTCAAATCTTTACTCTTTTGAGGCAGGGTCTCAAGTAGCCTGGGCCAGCATCAAGCTCCTTATATGACCCAAGATAACAATAGCCTTGAACTTCTGATCCTCCTGATTCCACCAGAGACTGCAGAATATGCTTCCGAGCCCAGACTTATACAGGAATCAAATAAACCTAGGGCTTCCTGTGATCAAGGCAGGCTACCAACGGAGTACATCCTCAGCCAGAAATTTGAGTCAAATCTTGTCATACAGAATGGGAGAAGATATTTGCAAAACATGTATCTGATAAGAGGTTAATATCTAAGATGTTTAAGGAATCCAACTCAGTAGTAAAGAAATAATATGATTTAAATGATCTGAAAAGACAGATCTCAAAAGAAAATTGTCAATTCTTGTATAAGCAAGAACACTCAGTATTACTAATTGCCAGGGAAATACAGAATGAGATGTTATCCTTCATAACTTAGAATGGGTGTTACCAGAGAGTTTGAAAACAATAAGCATTGGAAAAATGTGGAGAAGGGAAACCTTTTACATTCGTGATAGGAATGTAATTTAATATAGTTAGTATGGAAAATGGGATGGAGGTTCATCAAAAAATAAACACTAGACTTGCCTTGTCTAGTTCCACTACTGGTGCAAGGTTCCTAGAAAATGAAGTCAGTATGTCAAGAAATGTCTGCACCATCCTGTTGATTGTAGAATTATTTACAACAGCCAAAATACACAGTCAACCTTAGGGTCCATGGATAGATGAATAAAGAAAATTTGTCACACATGCACAATTGAATGCTCCTTTGCCATGAAAAGAACCTAGAGAAATTATGTTAAGTGGGATAAGCCAAGCACAGAAAGCAAGTACTTCATGATCTCACTTATGTGTGGAATCTAAGGAACTTGGACTTAGGAAAAGCAGAGAGTGGATTGGTGGTTACCAGGGATTGGAATTTGAGGGAAAAGAGATGGGGATATATTTAAAGAATACAAACATTTACATAAATTGGAAAAATAAGTTCAGATTTTTATTTACAGCATGGTAACTACATCAGTTACTTTTTCTGTTGCTGTGAGAAGAGCTACTTAAGACTGTTGGCTCACAGTCTGAGGTAGTCAGTCATGGCAGGAAGCTATGGTGGTAGGAGCTGGAGACAGCTGGTCATATGGCATCCACAGCCAGGAAATAGTGCTGGTGCTCAGCTTACCTTCTCTTTTTTATTCTGTGCAGGATTCCTCAAGGAATAATAGCACTCATAGTTAGGAACCTGATCTAGAGAATTCCTCATAAGCTGCTAGGAAACTGACTTGATCTAGATAGTCCTTCACCGGCAGAGGCTAATCCTATCTAGATGACCCCTCATCTGCATGCCCTGTCTCCAAGGTGATTCTCAGCCGTGTCAAACTGACAGTACTAACCATTCCAGTCATCATAGTGGTGTTGTCTTCTTGAAAATTTGTGAATAAACCAAGTATATCATAATAGAAAATAAGTCCGTGAAGTATGGTGTGTGGTTTGTTAGCTTGATTTAGCCATTGTACAGTACATACATATTTTAGAACAACATGCTTTACACAATAAATATATAGTTGCATTTGTCAATTAAAAATATACTTAAAGTCTAGTATGTTAGTGCCTGTCTGTAGTCCCATATACTCAGGATGCTTACACTTGAGAATTGCTTAAGATGAATTTAAGGCCAGCATGGGCAACACAGTGAAACTCTGTCTCAAAAATATATAGATGAGAGTCTATTTAAAAAAAAATGGTAAACTGTCTTGGTGTTCCAAGTGAGTGTGAAAAAGTTTATTCTGCTGTTGTAGGGTGATGTGTGCTGTACATATCTGGTTGGATGCTGTTGGTCTTGTTTTTTTCTTTCTGCTTAATTTGTCCTGTATTTTGAGTTCTGTGGATTATTGTTTGTCCTTTCAGTTCAGTCTTTTGCTTTATCTCTTTTGAGGCACTGTGGTGAGGTATGCAAATGTTTAAGGATCATGATGTCTTCACAGCCTCTTTGGGACGAGTTAGCTTACTTCATCCTTGTTAATATCCTTGTTACTATCTGAGACAGTGTATGTAGGAGACTCAATTCCGAGGGCACAGTATTGGGAGGTAGTTTCTTCCTGCCCTTTCCCCTCACCATGCTGGCTTCACAGCTTTATGAAAGTAAATTTCCCTTTACTTAATCGCAGGTGTTTTGTTATAGTGACTTAAAATGGTCTAAGCCAGATGCCTGCTTTGTGTGATGTTAATGTAGTGCTTTTCTTTTGACGGGTGTCAGTATGGTTTTTGTTCCCTGTCTTGTTAATGGAGGCCAGAGGGTGATGATGGAATGTCTGTCATTTTCTTCTCAGCATTTGTTTTATTCTTTCTTTCCTATGTCTGAGTATGTGCTGTGTGTGCCTCTGTGCATTTATATTTGCATGTGTGTGGGTGTGCATGCAGGCTGTGTGCATGTTCATGTGGGTGTCCAGGGTTAATGTCAAGAATCTTCGATTGCCTTCTACTGTCTGTTGCTTCTTTGGAGCAGGTTCTCTCAGTCCTAGAGCTCACATACCCAGCTAGTTTCACCAGCCTGCACTAAGGCTCCCCCATCTTTTCACCTTTGAAGGCTGGAATCATAGATCGTTCAACATGTCTATCCAGGATTTCCACGGGTTCTGGTGAGCTCAACTCTAGTCTTCTTGCTTGAACCATCTTCCTGTGCCTTCACCTTAGTTTTAGAGTCAGGGTTTATAGCAGTCAGGGTTCTCTAGAGGAACAGAACTGATAGAATGTGTGTGTATGTGTATTATATGTAATAATACACACACATATATAGTACATATATATCTATGTATTTAAGTACATAAATATCTATGTATTTATTAGAGTGACTTACAGGCTGTGGTCTGGCTAGTCCAACAATGTCTGTCTCCTGATGGAAAAGACAAGAGTCCCATAGTTGGTCACGAGGCGAGATGTCTTAGCTGGTCTTCAGGATATGTTGGGATCCTAAAACAGTGGATTCTAATCCCAGCGCAGGAATGCCTCTGCAGCGTGATTGAGGAACTTGACAGTAGAGTGAGAGCAAGCAGGCATGAAGTAGAAGCTTCCTTCTTCATGTCCTTTTATGTGGGCTGCCACAGAGGGTGTGGCCCAGATTTAGGGTGGATCTTCTTCCACAAATGATCCAATCAAGAAAAGCTCCTCATGGTTGCGCTGCTTGGGTTTTAGTTGATTCCAGATGTGGTCAGGTTGACAACCAAGATTACATATCACGGGCTGTCTCACTGAATTTGTACGTTTGTGTTTCTGTTAGACTGTCTAACCAGTGAGCCCTGGGGCTCTGCCTGTCTTCCTTACCAGTGCTGGGCAATTCAGATGTTTGTGGCTACACCCAACTTTTATGTGGGTACTGGGATTCAAACTCAGGTATTCATGCATTCTCAGTAAATACTTTACCCGTTGAAACACTTCAGCTATTTAAAATTTCTTGTAGGCAGTATGTAGTTGAATCTTGCATCTAATTTTATAATCTCCTTTGTAAATGGAATGTTTTAAGTGTTTACTTTTTGTGTAATTCTTGATGTCATTGGCTTTAAATCTCTGAGTTGCCTTTGGTTTATTTGTTCCATCTGTTCTTTTACTTTTTCTGCTTTTAGGCTGAAAGCAGGTCTTTTTTTATTTCTTTGCCCAATTTTTTTCTCATTGGATGAGACACTAGCAGCCCTATGTGCATGTGAATGTGGTTTCTTTATGAATTATGGTATATAACATGTATCATAAATTTTGTTACAATTGTTATACATCTGCAGTACATTATTATTTTTGCTTTAACTGACCAATTATCTTTTAAGGAAATGCAAACATTCTTTAAGCCTTTTATGTTTTACTTGTGTATTTTACCATTTTGGTGTTTCTGATTCCTTTGTGTTTATGCAGATATTTCTTTTTCTTTCATCTTGTAAGATTTATATATCATTATTTATACTGAAAAATCTGGTCTGAATTCTTTTCATTTTTGTATGCCTGTAAAAGCACTTATTTGCCTTGATGCTTGAAAATATTTTTGCCGAATATAGAAGTCCACATTAATGCTTTTTGTCAGAGCTTTGACAATTTTGGCTCCATGGTTTCTGCTATGATTTGTATTTTTGTTCCACTCTGTGTGTTGCATATCTTTCTCTTGTTGGTGGCCTTTATGGTTTTCCACTAGATTTTAAGTGATTTGATTATAATGGCCCTTGCTGTTGCATCTTGTGGATCAGGTTTGAAATGTTCTCCCACAGCCTATGTGTTGAGGACTTAGTACCCAGAACTGTGTTTAAAGGTGCAGCTTCTGGGGAGTGATTAGATCATGACTTGATGACTAGTTAATTGGTTAATCCATTGATGGTTTCAGATTTGATGGAGGTATTGGGAGCTGGTGGGAACTAAGGTCAAGCTCAGTGGGGTGAGTGGAACGGGGTGGGAGGGTGGGATGGGGTGGGGTTAGTGTGTGCCTTGAAGTATGACCTTGTTCCTGACTCTTCCCTCTTCCCTCTATCCATGGCCACTATGCCGTCCATAGCTTTGTCCCCCTGTGCCTGCACCTTGATGTTCTGTTTCACGAGACCCAGAAGGAATGGAATCAGCTGATCATGGCTCTAAACCTCAGAACCCCTGAGCCAAGATAATCCTATCATCTTTGAGTTTGTTTCTCTGACAGATTTTTCACAATGAAGCAAAGCTGACTGTAGTGATATTTTATATGTATTTTAATAAACAAAGCTTGTCTGAAGATCATATTGACTAAAACCCTTGGGGTTTGTTGGACTTTTTGGATCTCTGGATTTATAGTTATGATTCTCTTTGCACATTTGGGCCATTGTACTTCCAGTTATTTTCCTGTGCTCTTTCCCCTCCCCTTCAGAAGCTCATGTTTATTAGGCTGTGTGAACTCGTCTAGGGCCAGGCTTGCTCTCGTCTTCAGTCATCTCTATTTCTGTACTGTATTCTCTGTTCAGGCACAGTCAGTGCGCCCCGCCGCCAGTTCTAGAAGTTCAGTTTGGATGTTCAATAAATTATGTGCTGTTTACATCCTTAAGATATATTTTTTTGAGGAAATAGAACTTTGTTATAATTCTTTTGATATTCTTGTTTATTAAATCCTGCCATCCGTGTCATTTCTGAGTTACTTTTATTGATTTACATTTCCGTTTATTATGGCCAAGACTTTCTTACCTCTATACAAATTACCCAGGTGATTTTTAATCGGAAGCCAGGCATTATAAATTTTGTTCTGTTACGTTTTGTGTGTTTCCATGCTTTTGTAAATACTCTTAAGCTGCATTTTGGGACGTGTTCAGGTTACCTAGAAACAATTTGATCCTTTTGAGGTGGCTTTTGATTTTGTAGAGGAGATTTCTGTAGCTTTTAGTGTACGGCTGATTCTGCTCTGCAGCCAAGGCAGTATTTGTTACTTCCCTCAGAGTTCTCTCTCGTGTCCTGTTACAAGTTTCCAGTGGCTGCAGGCACCGTGGCTAAGACTTTCCACCTGTGTCTTGAGTGTTTCCCTAGTTCTTCACAGCCACCATTGGCCTTCCGCTCAGCCTGCACATGGCTTCTGTACTCTACCAGCACACAAACCTTCATGGTCTCCGGAATTTCCAACTCTGGCTTTCCTCTCCTCCCTTCTTTTCTAATTTTTTTCTTTTAGTTTCTTCTTTAACCTGAAAATTTACTTTAATAGAAGTGATTGCCCCAAGGCATTTCATGCGTTTGCCTAGATGGCAGATCAAAGAGGCTTTCCCAGTGTACCTGTAGAGATGAGGGGAGCATTGGGATCTGGGAAGATGGAAGACCGGGACAGGAGGTCACCTTTGTGACCCGGTGTAGTAAGTCAGTTGCTGTAGCTGTGATAAATGGAGTCTTTGAACAGTGTGTTTGGTAAGAGGGGGCAGTCACAGAGCTTCTTTCCAAGCAGACTCAAGATGGGAGAGCTTCCCCCTCCTCTCTCTTTGGTGTCACTAGGTGTCTTGTAAAGAGCTACAGCAGACCCTCCCTGCCTGGTGATGCACATTAAACTGCCTAAGTTTAATTCTCCCTCCTGTACTGTGGAGTTCCCAGGCTTCTCATGGGACCCCTCATTTCCTTTCTGAGAGATCACATCCTGCACTGATCTTTTGTTAATATCTGCTGTCTGGAAACTGTCATTCTTCTACACTAAAGCAAGAGGGCCTGTGACTCATGAGCGGTACTTTCTCAGGTTGTCTAGGATAAAGCAGTAAAGCAGGATCATCAGTGTTGTAGTTCACAACTAAAGCTGATACTGCAAGTTCAAGACCTCTCTGTTTCTTCATAATCCACGCCTGGTGTTGAGGTGAAGTCCTTTGTATGTTGCTAACCTAGAGGCAGAGGCAAGACTTACTCATAACCCAACTTCACTTCCCAGGAGACTATCAACTGAACACGAGTTAATTCATATAAGTGCTATTAGTTTTAGTCTATCTCAAGAACCAGCTTAATTGTATTCTTTAGACACAGATGAGTCTAAGATACAGGCTTTCAGGCTAGCCAGTGAAGCACCTGGGTCAGGACGAGGTTTCTGATTTTCCTGTGAGAGTGGCTCTTGGGCTAATTTGTGTTTGCAGGATGTGGGTGAATGAATCTTCAGAGGTGGCTTTTCTGCATTCCTCTGGTAAGTAGTAGGGTAGGGAAGGGTAGAGGATGCAGTGCTCACTGTAACTGATGTGCATGCTGTATAGTGGTAATTATAGCAAATAGATTGTACTTATTGAAAACACACATAGGCTACCTTAAGGAAAATATTATAGCTCTCAGTCGCTCAACTTTGTGACGTGACTCTGGTCAGAGATAGTTAGATTGTATCAAACACGTGACTCTGATACTGTCAAGGGCAGTGTTTTTTAGGACAGTATGGTTGGATCCCGCTGTGGAAGGCGGGGTTTGAAGTTGTCTGATGGTTTGGTATTTATGTAGCAGTTTTAAGATTGAAGTTCTGGGACAGTTAAGTATGCTCTCCTACCTCCCAATACAGTTTAGATTGGATTCATCAGTATTATCCTATTTCCCCTTACATTTGTGACATAGCCAGCAATAAGCCCTCAGGTGGCTTTAGAGAGACTTGTCAGATGTCTGTTGGGAAAGGGGACTCCCGTCGGAAAACAGTTTAGGGCTTGTTCCTTGTGCCTGTGGATTTGCACTTCGGGTCATATGCAGTTTCAAACAAACTCAGCACATTTATTTCTAGGTGTAAATTTAGAAATGTTATACTCCGGTATGTATTTTCACTGCTTTGAAGGAAAACACTGTAAGAAATGAGTTGATCAGTCAAGTATTTTTGTGCTAAATAGATGACTAGGTTTTGGCATCAGAATCTCCATGGCTTTTTACACCATGAACTCGGTGATAAGAAACTCCTTTGCTACTGTGTTTTCAAAACAGTTTATGGCGTAGTGTGCCTTTTAGTTAATAGTAGCCTTAAGAAAGAAAAAAAAAAAACCCTAGCTGTTTAATATAAACATTCCAGAAATCTTAGTGCATTACTGCATTTTATTCGGTATCCATGACAACCGAAATTCTCTGTCTTCATTGTAAGAGCCATTGAGTCTGTTGTCCCTTCAGGTCATAAAATATGATACAAGCATTTATTTCCTACATATTCGGTGATGAGAAATATTGACATGAGTTTTGGAAGTTGGAGTTAAAATTGAATTAGTGGCTTAAATTATTAATCATAGAGCCTAGTGTGACATAACGCCTGTAATCCACGTACTAGGAAGGAAGCTGAGGCACAAGGACTGTGAGTTCAGACCTGAGTTACGTAGCAACACTCTGCCTCAAAAAAATAAAAGAAAATGGGGGAGGGGATCCGTGTACAGCCTTCCGTGTAACTTACTGTTTTATTTGTGGACATTGGATCTGCAGTCAGTTTTGACACTAAGATTTATTCTGTGTTCCTGCCGAGAAGCTGCCTCCATTTGCCAGCATTTTAAGTTGCAGCACAGGTTTTAATGCTTTTTAATGAAACATACTCAGGTCTTTCATAAAATGTTGGATGTTCTTAGTGTACTGTATATCCTTGGCAAGAGACCAAGTTAGGCTAATCGTTTCTCCCGAAGAAGAACTAATTAGGAAGACTGACTTGACATGATCTTAGGTGTGTTTTAATAGCTTCTTCATTGTATTAAATTGGCTCGAATAAAAACCACTCACCATTGCACTCAAGGACATAAATTCTTATGCTCATGTTTTGAAGGTTGAAACAAATAGAAAAAGCAAATAGACTTGTGTGGTGATATTTTAGCGTCCTGGAATAGGTTTCATAGCACGGAAAATTAGAGATGTGTGTGACCTTTGCCGCTGACGCTGGCACTTGGTAGTGTGAATGTCTGTCCGATTTAGTAATCAGCCTGTCTGGGATGACTGATAGGTCGGATGTTACTGTGCCCTTTTCCTTTTGTCCATGCTTGGAACTTTGGGATTAGCCCTGTGACTATGACCAGTCTTCCTCTTAGCTCTCTGGCTTCCCTTTGGTCTCTTTTCCTTGTCGTGATGCTTTGTTCTTTGACACCTGCCTCATTTTTCTCAACTGGTTTTGAGCTTTCCCCACTGGGACCGTTGAAACTTTACCTGTAACAGAATAATAAACAATTGGTCACTGTCATGGTCCAGACATGTACTATATTCCTCGTTTAATATACATGAGCATTACTCTTTGGGGTTACTCTGAAGATAAATGATCTTCAGATGTAAGTTGTTACTAATGATTAGCGAGCTGGAGCAAGGTGTGAGCATATTACTGTCAAGTCTAAGGACCTAAGGTCCTGAGTTTGATCCTGGAGCTGACTTTCTCTCCTGTGCTTTTATCTCCAAATGCTTGCAGGGCACATGCTCCCTTTCCTCCCCAATAAAGAACTAAATGTGGTCAGAATAGCGCACCAGCACTATCTCTCTCCTCTTGTTGTTTCCATGGGTCATTGTAATTTATCGTTTACATTTCTTACCAGTATAGACTCTCCCGTGCCCCACCCATAGGGCCCTGGAACCTCTGCAGACGTTCAGACAAGAGATGCTGCTGCAGGAATGCCTGATTGGACATTCATTAGCCACTGCTTTTCTAAGGCAGAAGTAATGGTCACTGGTAATTCATGTCATTATTTGTTCCTAATGACAAATATTTTTTCACATATAGTAAAGAAGAACCTTTAAAAAATATTACTAAATTCTCATCACTGTTTCCTACTTGACAGTTCCAGGATAAATTTTTATAAATTAGAAATTAAGTTGTGACAAAGGAATTGTTAGGTATGTATGTATGTATAATATGTATGTATAATATGTATGTATAATATGTATGTATGATGTATAATTCCTTGGTGCTTTCATTTTTTTTAAGCATTGATGATAGCTAAGTTTAAAGGAAAAAGAGAGGAACCCAGGCTGGTTCATTTCTTGGGAAGGCCCAGTGAGTTAGTCCTTCAATTTGCTGTTGGTCCCCCTTGTGACACATTGTCACTGTCTCGTGGAAAGTCTGATTCAGAGTGTTCTGTGCCTTACGTTGGAAGTTCAACTTCTCGCACAAATACAGAATGTCATAGTTTGTACCATTATATTCTTTTTTTTTTCTTTTTCTTTTTGGTCTTTTGAGACAGAGTTTCTCTGTATCTTTGGAGACTGTCTCGGAACTAGCTCTTGTAGGCCAGGCTGGCCTTAAACTCAGAGTGAGTTCAAGTTTAATCCCAAGTGCTGAAATTAAAGTTTTGCACTACCACTGCCTGACTTGTACCATTATGTTCATTGCCAAAATTATGTAACTACAGAACAAACAAAATTCTTAAATCTTACAGTTTTAAAAATCAACAACTCAGGGGCTGGGACCTATAAGCCCCCACCTCTAGCTGAGGAACTCTTCACAGCTGATGGCTTCTTGGGGAGGTAGTCAGTTTCTTAAGTGGCCTCTGGTTGGTCAACCATGCACTGGTGAATGGCCTCATACCTCAGAGTAATTGAGCAGCACAGCTTGTGATCAATAGGGTGTGTGTGTGTGTGTGTGTGTGTGTGTGTGTGTGTGTGTGTGAGAGAGAGAGAGAGAGAGAGAGAGAGAGAGAGAGAGAGAGAGAGAAAATTGGGATGAGGTGGGAAATGAATATGATCAAAATATATTGTATTCATGTATGAAATTCTCAAAAAAATAATGAAAGTACTAAAAAACTATTTATTACGTAGGTGAACACTGAATTTCCAGTTTAAAGTCAGAAAATTTGGGAGACTGTCTGTCATACTTGGGCTTGCTTTAGCCGTTTGGGAGGTAGGGATAGGAAGATTGATTCTAAGAGTGCATGACTAGCCAGGAAACAAGAAAAGGGAGGAAGGGAGGGAAGGAAGATAAAAACACTAGAGGTTGTAAGAGATAAGCTGTGTGATCACTTCTTTAATTTTGTTGCTGCTTCTCCGGTCACTATACCATAGTTCTAGGTACAGGTCACCCTTAATGAAGATTCACTATATGGTGGCAGGACATAGTTTCATGAGTAGAATGTTGTTTGGTTTGGTTTGACGTTTTGTGGTTGGTACCTTGTAAAAGTGACCTAGTTAGTAGTGCAAATTCCTTGGGAGAGGAGCATGGTTTGTTCTGTTTTAGCTGTATTTTGATTATATTTTAAGACTTTTTGGTAGAACTGAGGATTGAATCCACTGAGCTGTGGATGACAGCCCCCAAAAGGGGGAAAAATTCATTTCTTAGCGACCTTACCAATCTAGAATTGAGGCTGGCAGGATTTAAAAGCACTGTGAACCTTTTACATTTAAACTATCCCTCCTCAGTTCTTCTTTTTTTAGACTTATTTATCTTATTTTATGTGTATGAGTGTATGAATGTGCACCATATGCATACCTGGTGACCGCAGAGGTTAGAAGAGGGTGTTGGGTGCATTGATGGAGCTGGAGTTGTGAATAATTTAAGCTGGGTGGTGCTTGGAACCCAGCCCTGGTCCTCTGCAGGAGCACAAGTGGTTTTAGCCGCTGAGCTCTATTTCCAGCCCCTCTTCCCCTGTACCTGTGAAATCTAGTACCTTCTGCTGGAAACTGTCTTAATTTTCATTTCTGTTCTGAAAACTTAAACATCTGGTAGTCTTCTCTAGAACAAAGATGCCCTATAATTTTCCAAGTGGATTTTTCTTACATTTATATATTTTGCAGGGGGTAGAGGCTTACTTTCTTTGCCTGTTCTATTTAGACAGTGTTGTAGGAAAACCATTCTTTCTTGTTCTGTATGTCGAATCATCAATGCAATTTGAAAACTTTCCCTTCCTGACTAAGTGATTTTGTGTTCTTGCATGAATTAACCATTTCTCAAAGGCTAAAAACTGAGTATTTGTCCCTTGTTCTGTTGAGCTAGGTGGTTGTGGTAGTGCTGGAATTGGTAGAAATGCAGGAGGCAGATCTGAGGAAGGCTTCCAGACTTAGTGAGATCAGAGTTGACAACATATTGAATAATACTTTTAAAGAGTCACTAGGCAGCAGGGAAAGTAATATTTTTATCTCCATAAAGAATATTCTATTAAATGAGAGGTAATCAAGAGACACTAAGTAAGAATAGGTTACAGTTTCTCAAAAATAAACTTGCTTATAATGTGAGACACATAGTAAGCTTTAAGAGTTCTTTCAGCCTATCTGTGGTTCTCAACCTTCCCAGTGCTGGGACCCTTTAATACAGTTCCTCATGTTGCGATGACCTCCAATCATAAAGCTATTTCATTGCTACTTCATAATTGTAATTTTGCCACTGTTGTTAATCATAATGTAAATATCTGATGCCTGACCCTGAAGGGGTCGTTCAGCCCCCAAAGGGGTCGTGACCCACAGTTTAAGAACCACTGACTTAGTGGTATTGAATATAGTTGGGAAAGATCAGCCATCTAATCATGAGGAGTGAGAATATTGTAGCAATAATGACTTGTGATGTCACTGTTCTTGCTGTAATGCTGACGACTGTGAGTCATGGTTAGCGTAGGATCCATTATATAGAAAAATCTGTGTAATGATTGTTGAGCACCTTTTGACAAACAGTTTAAGACCACGTTATTACTTAGAAAGAATTATGAAATATAAGTAATCTTTTAGAGTACATTTAGCTTCTGTTTAAGATTCAAACAACAGTGCATTGCTTCTTGATTTATTTTTAATTTTAGGAACATCTTTAAATAACTCATAACTTATTTATGTAGCCATGATTGCTAAGAAAACTATGTTTAAATTGACTATTCTAAGATATAGTTTTAAAACATTTAAAACACACATTGCTAGATTAATACTAAAGGTTAAATACTAAAGGTGAAATTGCTTATGCATAAGTAAAAGAATTTTATGATGGCTGTTGTTTTTTAACTGTTCCTCATGTCTTCCATAGTATACTAAACACAGTGTTCATATATTGACTTATTTGAGGCCTGATCTCCCTGTGTAGCCCTGATTGGCCCGGAACTCTCTGTAGCTCAGAGATGCTCCTGAAGATGTGTGCCAGTGCACCCAGCAACAGTTTTCAGTGGCTACTAGCACACTCACAACCAGAGCACTAGCTGCTGAACCCTTGCCTGGTATGTGTCCCTCCCGTATGCGTAGCTCTAACCTGTGACTAAGGAAAAGGAAGATTCATTTTAGGTCATGGTCTCAGATTTCAGTCCTTAGTCCTTGGCCCGTGGGTGATAACGGAGAGCATGTAGATGAGCAGGGTCTTCACCTCAAAGAGCGCAGGAAGCAGAGAAAACGAAGGAATGGGGGCAGATGCAGCTTTCAGGGGGATGATCTAGTGACCCACTTCTTCCTAAGGTTTCCTGGTCAGCATGCAGCCTGTGCAGGAGCTCTGTGTAGACCATAGCACCTGGCTGAATGAAGCGATGCAGAAAGTCACAGCTTTAGCTTTCGCTTTAGGGTAGGGCGATCATGATGCGTACTGATCTGTGGTTTGTGAGGTTATGGTTTCTGGTTTAAACTGTGTCACCTGCCCGCCCTCTTCCTATGTTAGTGTTAGAGATAGGATGTAAGCAGGGGAACCACGGCAGCACATGTACTGTCAGACATGGGGAGCTCTGCTCACACAGGCTCCTCAAGCAAGGAGTCAGAAGAATGCCCATAAGTCAGTCCGGTGCACCCGACTTCATCACTTAGGATTAGGAGGGATTCTGAGCATAGTTCTAAGGGAAGGTACATATTTACGGTGTGCTCCTAAAACAACAGGACAGAAAGTAACTATTGTTAATGCTGTGCTCTTTTCTGTATTATTTGCTGGTTTCTCTAAGGTCTATTAAAAATAGTTTATATATAATGAAAGCTTTTGCTATGTTTTATGAATTTTTATTGCTATAAATTATTGTATTATTTTTTACAATCTTCTGAGGTATCAGCATTATCTCTGTTTATACATGAATAAATTGTGTTAGGTTCTTTAATTTAGTTGCATAAAGTCACATAGCGAGGAAGTAATTCACACTTGAGTTTTTGTGTGTGCACATAACACACACACACACACACACACATATACACGCATAGGTGTGAATGTGTGTAGAGACCAGAGGATCATCTTGTTGCCCCTTGGGTGTCATCTGCCTTTGTTTGTTTATTTAAGATAGGGTCTCTAACTCACTTGGAACTTGTCAATTAGGCTAGACTGGCTGGTCTGGGATCTTCCTATCTTATTTCCCCAGTATTCCTATCACAAGAATGGGCCACCATACCTGGCTTCCTCTCTCTTCCCCAGCCCCATGGGTTTGGGGGATTAAATAAAGTCAGGTCCCATACCACCAACCTAGCTGCCCCTCCAGCCTACACCCACATTTTTATTCATTTTTTATTTATCCATGCTTTCGTTCTAACTTCTGTGACTGTAGAAAGGAGCAGCTAAAGGCTAGTTCGATGGAATTGTGTCTCAGGCACTCACATTTTTCTTGGAAACTGCATTCTAAAGTAAAGTAAGTTAGGCTAAGTACTGTGTACGGGTGAAAGCTTCAGTGTTGTGATAGATGTGCCAGAGTACATACCTACCTGCGAGAGATTGTAATGCTAAGCCTACTCTCTCCCCCCTCCAGTCCTTTCTTCCTGCTCTTTCTTCTCTGACCTCCCTTTCCTCACTTCAAATGTGCCTGCCTCAGCTTTCTGGGGTAGCTTGTAGGGCAAGGTTGTAACACCTGACCCTGCTTTCTTACATCAGGAACAGATCAGATAAAACCCAAGACTCAAACATACTTGCACTTCTGAAACTTAATCTCAAAATAAACCCTATCAGATTTATTATACTTTTGTCACTGACAAAATGTGTAGCCATTCAAACCTGCACGTAGACAGTAGTAATTGTCTAGCATCTGACAGCCCTGAATCGCCTGCTACAGATCTGCCCATGGACTGTTTGCACTCTGTGGTCCTCTTCCAAAGGGGAGACTCCCTGGAGAACAGCATCTGTAGGCTGCTGAACTTCCGCTTCATGCTTGGAGCTGGAGTGTGTGTAGAGACCTGTCCCCTCACCTGGGCTCAGAGTCCTCCAGAGTCACCTGCTCAAAGCTTTGAGAGAAATCATGCAGAGGCTTTTCTGTGAGGACAAGGAATTTGGTAGACACTATTACAACATTGTGTTCTCTCTCTCTCTCTCTCTCTCTCTCTCTCTCTCTCTCTCTCTCTCTCTCTCTGGTTTTATGATGGACTTTTTTCTAATACTTAAAATGCCAATCACTTTCAATTAAATTACACTGCTGTGAATAATTCTTCGTGTCCTCCACCCTTTCTTCTCTCCCTAGTTAATTATTTGTCCCTTCTCTCTTTTGGCAGCGTTATTACTTTGCTTTCTTTGGGGAGGCAAAGCTCCCTGCATGGCTTTTGTGATTGCTCTGTTATAAAGACAGTGGGATAAATGTTCACATGCTATAACTTTTCTCTTTGGAGGGCTGTGATGGGGAGGATTAGTGAAGAAATAAATAAGTAGCGAATGTTGGCGAACGTTCAGATATTTATTCTTTTGTGCACATGCTAGTAACTTTTTACAAGTAAATTTTTCACACGGTCTCTTTGAGAACTAAAGGTTGGAGATAAAGTGTGTATAATTGATTAGCCTTCGCCCCACAGAGGTGTTGGACGCATTAATTAGTTGTTAGAAAGCCCAGGAAACGTCACACTATGCATGCAGATGACTGATCACTAGCTTTGAAAATTCACTGTAAGAGAACACTCTTTAAAGGAGATGGGGGAACTGAGATTCTGTTATGGTGTTTTATTCTGTATCTGGGTTCCTGCTTGAACATATGTAAAACTCAAGTGTTGTTTTTTTAAAAATACAGTTGTGAAGTATTTATGCAAATGGATTCAATTTAAATTTCTTGACATATAAAATGTGTAGGAGGGCTCCATGAAGGCTCGCTTTAACTTCTTGATAGGGGCGAACCATTTTTATCATTACTATTTGGACTTTTTAAAAATATTGTTGAGTATAAAATTTATTAAGATAAATGCACTTGTCTTCCTAATTTGAAACAAGGAATCACTTACTTATCTTTTCAAGTATTGGAGGCATTTGTAGTTTTCTCTCAAGGTCTTTTGGTTTTGGAGATGATATTTTGCCATGTTGCCTAGACAACCTTGAATTCACAGTCCCCTTGTCTCAGTCTCCTGAGTGTTAGGATTACAGGTAGACCATGCTGCCCAGAACCTTACATTTTCTAAAAGTTGACTGAAAATTCAAATTTCAGAGGCCTGGTGTTGGTGGTGCATAGATTTATTAAGCCCAGCACTTGGAAGGCAGAGGCAGGAGGATCTCAGTGCTTGAGGCCAGTCTGGTTTAGAGAGCGATTTTTAGGACAGCCAGGGCTACGTGGAGAAACTCTGTCTCAAAAGAGAAAAACAAAAATAAAAAAAGAAAAAAAAGAAAATTTCCTAAGAGATGATGTTCATAGTTTTTGTTGTTTTTAGTTTTTTGGCTTTTGGTGTTATTCCGTCTCATTTCCCTGTGTTATAGTTCTGTAAAAGTCTCATTTTACTCCAGGATAAACTTAAACCGTTTTCAGTTAGGTACAGTAGTGGTTATAGTCTTGTGAGCTCTGGGAGCCAGCAGGGTGGTTCTGTGGGTAAAGGCACTTGGTGCACAAGCCTCATGACCAGAGTTCCAGCCCTGGACCCCACATAAAGGTGGAAGGAAAGAACTTACTTTGTGAAGTTGATGTCTGACCTCTTGACCTCTACATACACGCTGTTGTGCACACACACAGGTGTGTGATCACTCACAACACAATAATAAATAGATACAAATTAAAACGAACCTTTTAAATGCTACATTTACTTTGAAAACTTTTGCCACATTTGACTCAAAGACTAAACAATAAAAAGTGCAACAGTTAACCTATATTTAATAGTGAGCTGTCATTTTCTTCCAAATATTATGAGAAATAGCAAGGTTGATAAAGAAATGCCGTTTTCTTAGTTAGGAGATAGTTTTAGGAGAAAAATGAAATTCTCACTAACTTGTTTACTGCTAGCAGCATTTTTCATATGGATTTTTATCTTTACCATATTCTTTGCAGTACTTTTTCTCTCACATTCTCAAAACAGAAATAAAAATTTGAAGTTGCATGTGCTTATGTTATGAAAATAGATTCATCATTATAATAATTACTATTTAGGTGACTTCATGTGTTATTTTTAAATTCTTGAGCTATAACTGAATGTCCTGTTAGATTTAACATGATATTTGATATATACTCAAAATGATTCTAGTTGGGGAGAGTTACCCTGTTTAGTCGTGTTTAGATTATAAAAATAAAGTCTAAATTCTCATATATTTTGGAAAATAATGGCTTTAAAGCACACCGTGAAGTAGTAAAGCTATTTCCAAACAACGTAAATAAAGGATATAGCCCTAGCACCTGCAGTTTGCTGGAGATCGTGAAGACACCAAGAACAATTTTAACAGTAGTCATTTTTATAATTTATGACGGGGAGAGATATCACTGGTCATTTTTATGCTTGCCTGGCTTCAGGAGTCGTACCTGTTTTTCTTTTTCTAATGTAGTGGTTTTATCCACCTTGTATAAAAGTACCCAGATTTACCTTTCTGTGAAATACACAGTATGTTCGGAATATTTATTCCCCTTTGACTAAATTATTTTGTTAGCTACGGAGTTTCCGTTTGCGGTGGAAAGGTAGACAGGTGACTTATACGATTTTCTCCTCAATTATATGGTTACCATAAGCTTGTGTGTCTGTCTCATGGCTTTATTAAATATTGAAGTGTTCTCCACATAGGGAATGCCCTGATAGTTAACATTGACCCTGTTCTTTCTCTTCCTTTTACAGGTAACCACTGTGTTTATAAACTCTTAGAAGAAACATTTTCCTCCAAATCAGTCTCTTTAGTAATGAAATGAATCAAAATTAGTGAGAAAATTTGAGAGGGAAATTTTATGGGCAGAAACTTAAGGCCTACTTAGATGTTTAAATAGTTGATAAACAGTTTTGCATCTGGGTCTTTTTTCCCCCTCTGTATTTGAATGTTGAGTACTATTGAAACGTTTTCTCTTTGTAATGTAAATGTTTGCAAACCTAGACTGTAAGGGACACGGAAGATGAATTCTGGTAATGTGTCCTGTTGTTACTGGCGCTTGTTGACAGGAACCCTAGGGTGGACAGATTTCAGTGTTAGAGAACGAGGTTGGCAGGCATGGTGGACACTGCCAGCAACACTGTCCCAGCCAACTCTTTTATCTGTGCTAAATTCTCTGTGGACGCAAACATCAGTCCCTTTACATTTTAGGTAATGAGTGGAATTCACTTAGGCTGTAATTTACAATGCACAATTTAAATAGGGTCTTTATCCTGGTCTGTTTGGTTCAGATTAAAAAGGGATGAAGTAATACTGAAGGACATAAAAGGTGGTATAAGCAGTTTTAGAATCCTACCATAAGAAATTATTTTAGAAATAATGATTTTTTTATTTTAAGAAAAAAAAATCAACTTTGAGAGAGCGATTGTGCTTTTCTTTGATACCATTTAACTGCTTGTGACCACTGAAAAAGAATGCATGTGCTGGGTGGAAAATGAGACTTCCCTGATGTTAGTTGAGGCAGTGACTAACAACCTTTGTCCCCTTGCCACCCTAAGAATAAATAAGCCTTTCTTTATAAGGTAAAGTTAGTGTCGTCGTTTATTTAAAAACAAGAAGACTGTTAATCTGCTCTCCCCCCCAAATTAGCATCCTGCCCGAGTTCTCCTTTAGTTAGTGTTTTCTTAATGTATCAGTCTATTTTGCTGGAGGGTGTGCGCCCGTGCTTGTGTTTTGGTTTTGGACCCAGCACTGCACCCCCCCCCCCTCCAAAGGCAAATGTTCTCAGCTGTCAGGCTTGAAAACTCAGGTCATCTCTGACTCTGTTCTATTTGCATATTAGTTACTAAACTTCTGGGCTCTACCCCTTTGATTCTTCTACCCCTAAGTTTGTGTCTTAACCAACTTACATATCAAGAATGGCATTCAGGAAGTCTCGTCCTTTTAAATATATTGTTGGTCTTTAAACTCTAAAACTAAATGGTAAAATGTACAATTAAAGGCTTACTAAAGGACTACAAATAATAAAATTTGAAAAAAAAACGTGCTAATTTTAGAGTAGATTCCCCTAATGAGAAGATGGTGAAAATTCAGAGAAAGACATAGCTTCATGCTTAGTGAGGAACTGTGCTATTTATTTACTTACAAACAAATTGCTGAATACTTTTAATTTGAATGTCTCATTCTGAGCTTTGCATCTATTTATTTTAAAGAGGATTTTGCTATATAATCGAGAGTGACCTAGAATTCACTGTGTATCGTGAGCTGACTTCAAACAAATTATGTGCCAAGAATGTTCTTAAACTTCTGATCCTCCTGTGTCCATCTCTAGAGTACTGACATTATAGACACGTGAACTTCTGATCCT
>NC_022022.1:38287739-38345998 GCF_000317375.1 Microtus ochrogaster | reverse complement strand
TGATCTTCTGTGTCCATCTCTAGAGTACGGACATTATAGACACGTGAACTTCTGATCCTCCTGTGTTCATCTCTAGAGTATGGACATTATAGACACGTGAACTTTTTTCCCTCTACTTATTTTGTCCAATATGAGGTCTTCTAGTGTTATACATTTTCATTCCATACATTACAACTTTATATGCAGATGATAAAATTGCATTCTTTCTGCAATTCTAAATCTATTGGCTATATGTACATCAAATATTCTTTGTCCACTTGTCCATTGGTGATCATGTAGGTTGATTCCTATTGTGAACAGTATTACACTAAGTACATTATACAGCATCTCTCCTAATGTATCGTTCCTTCTGTATATAATTCCCAGGAGTAGAGACTGCTGTTCAAATGTGGCTATATTAATTTATAATTTATATTACCATCAACAGTGTGTAAGCTACTTGTATTTATTCATTCTTGCTAGCATTGTTATTTTCTGGTTGATTGTTTTCTCTCCTATTTTACCTTTTTTTGTTTTTGTTTGTCTTTTGGTTTTTCTATAGACAGGGTTTCTCTGTGTAACCCTGATTGCCCTGGAACTTGCTCTGTAGACCAGGTTGGTCTCAAACTCAGAGATCCACCTGCCTCTTCCTCCCAAGTACCAGGATTAAAGGCATATGCCACCACTGCCTGGCTACATACTTTGTTTTCTTGGTATTCATAGGGCCATTGAGATGACTCAGTGGGTAAAAGCACCTGCCTCCAAGCCTGCTGATCTGATTTCAATCCCTAGGACCCACATGCTGAAAGAGATAACCAGCTCTTGCAAGTTGTTCTGCAGGCCTCCACATGCATCTTGTGGCACACACAACGTGCACGCGCACACACACACCTATGCACAAATACTTAGATACATACACAAATCAAGGCAGTAAAAATGAAAAATTATTGATACCCCTTCTAACTGGAGGAGATAATACCTCAGTACAGTTTTTATTTGCATTTCCCTGATGTTTGAAGTTGTTTGGCATTTTACTTCATACATTTATCAACTGCTTATACTTTTGAGGTCATTTGATCATATATCTGATTGGATTTCTTGGTGTCTTTGTTGTTAGACTTGTTGAGTTCTTGTTATATCCTGCATATTAATAATCTCTGATGAATAGTGAAAACTAGTCTCATTTTGCTGATGGGACAGGTCTCAGGGTATGATTCTCTGACTGACTTGGAACTTGTTGTGTAGACTAGGCTGCCCTCCAGTTAATGAGCCTTCCGCCTGAGCCTCCCTGGTACTAGGATTACAGATAGGAGGCACTGCACCCAGCTGAAAGTTAATTCTCTGGCTGATACTGGGGAGCCAGCATATATGTCAAGCAAGTCTCTATCATTGAGCTACAGCCCCAGCTAACTTTTTAAAATGGTAGTAGAGATATTTGTGCAAAGACAGCAAAGGCTATCATGAGCCTTCACAGCAACAAGAACAAATGATCTCAGTTTCTGAATCTGTATAATCATAAATCATGAGAGAGAATATTTTTAACCTCCCAAGTCTTTTTCTTTGAGATGGGGTCTAATGTAGCCCAGGTGGGCCTGGAGCCACATCTTTGTCTTATCTTCGTTAATTCAGATGTTTACTGGACAATGTTGTCTGTGCCTGACTTTTCATTCTAAGTTTAGCTTCCAGCTAAAGATTATTTCTTTGATGTATTTCTGGAATCCAAGCTGCTGCATTCTGTTTTCTACAAAGCCAGTGCTTATTATCTTTTATAGCTCCTTAAAATACGCTTGTGAGGTTGTGGTGTGCTTCCCTTTGGAGTACCACCGTAAGGAGCAGGCATCGGAGAAGAGGGGTGTTTGAAGTGCTCTTGAAGGAATGTGGAATTCGAGTAAGGATTTTAAGAGTGGGTAGGAATTTGACAAGCAAAATTAAGATAGAGAGGATGGCATGACCAAAGGAATGAAAGTGGAGGCGCTGAGGGTTCTGTGTGAGAGATGAGGTGGGATATAGGCGTGTGGGCTGCTGTCCTCTCCCGTACCCTTGGAAAGACGGAGAAAGTAAGGATGAAATACATTCACGTTACTTGGTAATGTGCACTGTCATGTAGGAAAACAGACGTGCTTATTACATGTTTAGCCGCATTGAATCCTACATGACAAAGTCTCATTCAGCTCTCACAAGAACAGTCGATATAGCAGATAGTTTCAGAAGACTACTTGGGATTTAAGGAACCAGTGAGTTACATTTGAATTCACATCTCTTTAAACATGGTCCCTGGTACCTCTGTCTAACTGACCATCGATTTTTGTGACCTCTGGACTTGACAGAAGACCCTTAAACTGTCTTAAATTTTCCCTTGTAATAATATTGGACTGTTGTATTAGGGAAGAAGCATGGTTATTAGTACGTCAGACTTCAGAAGAATTTCAACCATGAATCTGTTATTACAGTAACATGAATTAAAAACCTGAAAAAGAAGACTGCTTTTATTTTGATGTCTGAGGCTCTGTATCTTTTTCTATATAGCTAGAGCTCATACCAAGGACTCTGTAAATGCCGAGCCAGTGCCTTATGTCCCTAGCTTCTGAGGATCTTTAAAACCAAGTTCAGGGATGGTGGTATAGTTCAGCGGTAGGTTCCTTGTAGCTACAAGATCCAGGTTCAGTGTCTAAACCAATATTTTATCGTGTCTTTTTTTTTTTTTAAAATTAAAGCCTGTATTTCAGATGTTCAGAGCTACATGTATGGAGCTGCAGAAATTACACACATTGATAAGGATGTGCATTAGAGGGAACTTTAGATTTGACCTTTAGTCTAAGAGCAGGTATGATCAGATGCAGCACTGAACCAGATGGATGAGACTGGAGCTGTTTAGTTAATCTATTAGAGCTAGGCTAGAAGGCTTTGTCACCCAACTATTACTTCTGGTGTATTAACTACATTAATAGCACACAAGTCTCTAACCTGTTATGAGGCTGACTTGCCTGGAGCTCTGGTCGTAGTTGACTGAGATAGATTCAATCACTAGGAGTTCTTTTGCAAATACACATGCCAACCCCTCATTGAAAGCCACTTAGTTAGAGAGGCCATCACATCAAGAGCATCTTTAATCAGTACTCAGAGGTCCTGTGGTTTGAACAACATGCAGAATATTCTTGCATTTTAGAAACAGGTATCTGGAAAGTGTGTTACCTGACAGCCTAGTGGTAGCCTCACCCACATCTCTTCCAGTATTCACTAGCTAAAAACATCTGATTTGATTACTGTATACATTTTTAAAATGTAATGCTAAAAATGTGAAACCACAATTTTATATTCTTATTTTTATAGATATAATTCCCCTTTTCAAAACTGGGAAGTGTCTGAAATATTTTTGCAAACCGGTCTTACTACCTTAGTGTCCTTTTTATAAATAGTGGGAAGGAGACAGCATTTTCAAAAATTTATTTATTAAAAATTTCCACCTCCTCCCATTCTCCCATTTCCCTCCCCCTTCCCCCTCCCCCTTCCCCCCTCCTCCAGTCCTAAGAGAAGTCAGGGTGCCCTGCCCTGTGGGAAGTCCAAGGTCCTCCCCCCTCCATCCAGGTCTAGGAAGGTGAGCATCCAAACAGACTAGGCTCCCAAAAAGCCAGTACATGCAGTAGAATAAAAACCCGGTGTCATTATCATTGGCCCTCATTGTCAGCCACATTCAGAGAGTCTGGTTTGATCACATGCTCGTTCAGTCCCAGTTCAGCTGGCCTTGGCGAGCTACCATTAGATCAGCCGCACTGTCTCCATGGGTGGAGGCACCTCTCGCTGTCCTGACTTCTTTTTTTTTTTTTTTTTTTTTTTTTTTGTTTTTCGAGACAGGGTTTCTCTGTGGCTTTGGAGCCTGTCCTGGAACTCGCTCTGTAGACCAGGCTGGTCGAACTCACAGAGATCCGCCTGCCTCTGCCTCCCGAGTGCTGGGATTAAAGGTGTGCGCCACCGCCGCCCGGCTGTCCTGACTTCTTTGCTCATGTTCTCCCTCTTTCTGCTCTTCACCTGGGCCTTGGGAGCTCGGTCTGGTGCTCCAATGTGGGTCTCTGTCAAGGAGACAGCATTTTGTACCAGTTTTCTGAGCTCAACCCTACGGTGACAGAAAGTAGGCTGGCTGGCACTGTACTCGTATACCATGCACTACCCAGGAAGAACTCTGAGTTTAGGGGCCTGCCTTTTGGCTCTGCAGACACTGTTTGCAATTTCCAAATGTGGTTGCTGTCTGACCACCTTGACCAGGCAGTGTGGAACAAAGAGCGTTCAGTACCCAGCTTACAGCGCATGCAGAAATATGAAACCAGTCAGTACATGTTTGCTTCCCTGGAAGCATCTTATTATGACAGGTGAACTAAGATGTTTCTTTTTTCTCTTAGTCTAAATGGAATAATATAAAGAAATTCTTTTTACTTTTTTTTTTTTTTTAAGCAGAGCCTCCTTTCTTAGTCCGATCGACTAAGAAATATATAATATATCCAGGACATCAGGTTTAGCCAAAATTCTTATCCCTTGTGTTATTTTAATGTCAGCAAATTCTTGCTTTCAAGTTCTATGTACTATGTACTGTTTATTTACATGGGTAGATAGGAAAGTTGCGTGTTCCTTTACTCTGGTTATTTTCTGCTAAGTGCTCTAATTTTTTAATTGTTAGATGATTTCATTAGTGTGGAAACAGGTGGGACTTCCAACATAAAATATGAAACAAAGTAAGTAATTGACAACAACCTTTTACTGTGGAAGTATTTTAGATATTACGAAGCAAACAGAAAGAAAATATCAATTAAATTGAATTACCTATTTATAGAGCCAGGTATAGTGGACAGTGTTACGTAACAAGAATATACACAGCTGTTGCTCTGTGAGCTCTGGAGTGATTATCTAAGAAAAGTCCACACTTTAAGAGGGTGTATTGACATTGGTGAAATGTCAAGACCGAAAAGTAACTTCCAGATATTTAAACAAAAAGAATTATGGGTATAACGAGAGGTGGAAATCGTGACGGACTGTTAACAGTTGGGACAGTATTGTTCTTACTGACACTTCAAGATGGGGATGATTTATGTGAAGGCTCTTTACCTCTTTCCTCCAACTTTTGTTTTAGGTTTTAAATTTTTTAAAATAAAAAGTTGGGAGGAAAGAAGTGGCCTCTTGTTGTCTTGTTGGAGATGCACCCCTCTCTGCTGTGTGCTTGCCATGGGAAAAATTGTGTGAGTTTCTGCAGAGTTGAAAGGACAGGAGGTATTGAGTTGATTGTCTGATGCTGTGAGTTGGTTCTGCTGTCTAGTGGGAAGACAGGCTTAGACTGGGAAACATACAGTTCAAGACTTATGTATTACAACTGCAATGTGTTTTCTGGACATGAGGTTTTTGCTTCTATAGAAACTAAAGGTTTGATTATAGAAAACAAAAAGTTAGTATTTTCTATCATCACATTCAGCATGTGAGAATCAGATTAGTTCATCATTAGATTGAACTGTGTTTTAAATTGAATGTTACAGTGTTAAATTGCTGTTTTATTGTATTGTTGACTTGCTTTTCATAGAACCATTAAATAAATTTTGGCTTGGGATTAGGACAGATTTTCTAGCAACTTCTGAAATAGTCCTAAACTTCTTTCATTTTGTACTACATATTTATGTGAAGTAGTGTTCTCAGCATTGAGACTTACAAAATCAAAATATTGATCAATTTGAAAAATAGTGAGGGTTCAGCACATCCAATATTTTCAAGTTTTAATTCCTATAACAAAAATAAACATACCCATCTCATTAGAGTGTAAGTTTGCTTCCATCTGTAATAAACTGAAAAAATTTTATATTTATTCAAAAAATTTAATTTTTAATCATATATTATTTATAGGTTTTGATTTGATTACCTGTTTTATATATTCAGGTTGTGTAAAAGTTTCTCAAGCAGACTAGAGTTTAACAATCCCTCTTAGTGCAAATATCTTTTATCTAGCACTGGAAGGCAGAACCAGGGTGATCTCTGAGTTCGAGGCTAGCCTGGTCTACAGAGAAAGTAAACCCTGTCTGAAAAAGCAAAACAAATTGAAACAAACAAAAAGAAGCTGTGTCAAGGACTTCCTTTGTCTAGGATATTGATGATAATAACAACTAATTTTCCAGGACCCAATAAAGCAAAATTTCAGACTATTCCTTTTACTTATGCATATTGTAAGGCTTTTTCTGTTTTGTTTTGTTTTTGTTGTTGTTGTTTTCTTCAGTATCTCAGTTGAGAAAAAAATCAAGTTAAAAACGATTAGGTGATAAAGCAGTAGTAGAGTTAAGTTAGGAAGATTAAGTCATTTACAAGTTGAATATTTTTATTTTTAAGTTAGATTATAATTTGTCTTAAGGGAAATGTACATATTTTAAGTGTACAGCTTGAATTTGGTTCCAAATTTCCATCTGTGTGAAGCTAAAAATAAACCCCACCAGTTTCTTGGAGGGACCCAGGATTTTCTCAGTGCTAACTTCTTGAGTAGAGTCATGAGTTATCACAAAGCTGTTCGCCTGCACATCTGAAGTAAAAGTTGAGGTCCTGCCGTAGAGGTGCCAGTTTTAGTCGTAGTGAAGGGCTATAGGGGGCTCAGTAATAATATATATCCAGCAAGAAAATCTAGAGTATGTTTCTTAGGGTTTCTATTGCTGTGAAGACCCACAGTGGCCACAGCAAGTCGTATAAAGGAAAACATTTTATTGGGGTGGCTTACAGTTTTAGAGGTTTAGTCTACTGTCATAGTGCAACATGGTGGCATGCAGGCAGGCATGGTGCTGAGAAGTGGCTGAGAGTCCTATATCTTGACTCGCAGAAAGTGGTCTGAGATACTGTTTCTTGGGTACATGTGAGCTCTCAAAGTCCACCTCCACAGTGACTCACTTTTTCCAACAGGACCACAGTCACTACACAAGGCCACACCTTAATAGTATCACTCCCTTTGGGGATCATTTTCTTTTAAACCACCAAAGTGTGTCAGTAAATTATCATTCTTTCCATATATGTGTTTATGTATATATATTATTATATCTAACAATATATAGACACAGGGATGCTTGTAGTTTCTTTGAATGTATTTCTTGTTTAAAATATTTGCTTGGGCTCTTGAGTAAACATATGGAAATTTCTGTCCCTCAAGTCACTCCCAAGTAGCCACACAGAGGCTTAATAATAATTATAAATGCTTGGCCAATAACTCAGGCTTGTTACTAGCTAACTCTTACAACTTAAATTAACCCATATTTCTCATCTAAGTTCTACCACATGATTCATGGCTTGTTACCTCATTTTCTAACCCACCCTGCTTCCTCTGTGTATGGCTTGTGACTCTTCTGACTTCCTCCTTCTTCCCAGAATTCTCCTAGTCTGGCTCTCTTGCCCAGTCTCTCCTGCCCAGCTATAGACCATTATTAACCAATGAGAGTAATGCATATTTACATTGTACAAATATGTTCAACAGCATATATGTGCATGTAATGGTCAGAAGACAGTTTGAGGGTGTCGTTCTCTTATACCATATGGGTCACATTTGCAACTCAGGTTGTGGATTGAACTTCGATTTTTCAGTCTTGGCAGTCAATGACTTTATCCACTCTCTCTTACTAGCCCCTGTGAAGGCGAATTTAATTAATCCAGGCCAGTGGGTACAAGAAGACAATTTTAATATAAAAGCACACTCACACACCCGGTGGGGGCCAAAATGAAGGCGAATTTAATTAATCCAGGCCAGTGGGTACAAGAAGACAATTTTAATATAAAAGCACACTCACACACCCGGAGTTCAGCGACCCACCGTAAACCGGAAACAGGAAGCGGCTCCAGTGTCTGCGTGTCCCAATTAATTAGTAAAAACATTCGCCCGAGGCTTTCCCGCCCCAAAAGGCGGGGTCTCTCTACACCCCTGAATGTATTTCATGATAAGAATTATCAATTAAAGGCCTCAAGTAACAATATTTTAGAGTTATTTACTAAGGTGGATCTGTTGCTTAAGAAACAAGCAGGTGGTTAATATTGACTCCTTGTTTGAAAGTTTAAGACTTAAAAAGATTTCTGTTTTGTTTATGGTGCCTTGAATTGATCTCAGGTTTCCCACCCTTCCTTCTAATTCCAGCGCTCATACTGCTAGCCTACGTCTACTATGTTCTTAGCCCGTAGACTCAGCTTTTGACCCTCAGGCATGCTGACTGCACTCACCCTGAGCTTTCCCTCTGTCTCTTTCCCTCTTTCCTTCTCTTCCTACCATCTTTTCTGCTTTTGTTTTGGGGGCTGGAAGGACAGGGTCTTATTTTATAGTTGAAGCCTAAACTGACCTGAAGCTCTCAGTAGTCCTCCACCCTGACCTCAGAGCTGGGGTTGTGGGAGTGAGCACACCTGGCCTGGCCAGGTTGTCCCACATCCAGGGGAAAGTGGGTCACCTGAGAACCTGCGTTAGTCCAGTTGTTTTTTTTTTTTTTTTTGGTTTTTCGAGACAGGGTTTCTCTTTAGCTTTGGTGCCTGTCCCGGAACTAGCTCTTGTAGACCAGAGATCCGCCTGCCTCTGCCTCCCGAGTGCTGGGATTAAAGGTGTGCGCCACCACTGCCCGGCTGTCCAGTTGTTTTTTAAGGGATAGTTTATCCAAATCAGTGCCTGGAAAAGAATCAGTCAAGTCCTTAAAATTCTTGACAACATACTGAGGCCTCTGTACTTTAAGCTGCAAAGTTTAAAGTAAATGTTTCCATGTGACCACCTCTGCTGTAGAACCTCTATGTGATGAGAATCTGGTTTGAGCTGTGTGAACGCATACAGAAAGGAGATGAACGGGAGAGGTAATTTTCCCTTCACGTTACCTTGTTTTTGTGCTACTTTGATCCGGTGTACTTTAGAAAACACCATGTAATTGCTGCTCACCTTTTGATGTAGTTTTGTCCTCAAAAACTCTTTGTAAGTAAGAAGTCTATGTAATTTGCCCAGCTTCCTGGGTACCACAGTAAGAGCACATTGTTGAGTATGGATCATTTATCCCTGAGGGTCAGCTGATGGCAGCTGCCTATTGTCGTTACCCTGTATTACTATTCAAATTTGAGGTATGATTTTTACTGAATGTACCATTGTAATACTTAGAAATAGTACATCAATCTTTCTAAGATGGAGAGCAACCTTATTTGATGAGAAAATTTTTTTTTGTTATATTTTGTTTTGTCTTATAGGCTGCTACCAAAAAGACTCTTACACCAGAAAAACAGAAAAAAGAGAAACAAAACCTTCATGCCCTGATGTTTACTGGAGTTTATCATAAACTAGTCTGTCTTCAGAGATGCTCTTTCTCCCTTGAGGCTCTGGGCAACATTTTTGTTTGTTTGTTCGTTTGCTAGTTACTTCCAGATCCTTGTACTTAAAGAATTTGGAGATGTATTCAGAGTCTAGAAAATAGAACCTTTTTCTTACCTTTGAATCTCTGGGCATAAGAATCCCTTGAATTTAGCATCAAATATTGAAATCATTCCCAATTTTGCCACTTGACGTTCCACACGGGAAGGTTTAGCAGATACTTGCTTGACATATACAAGGCTGGGCAAGTCAGGTCCTGTGCCCAGCAGAGCACACACAGCCAACAATGGCAGTACACAAAGAATGTCAGGCTCACTAGATGACTGGTTAGCAGTTGGGCTCGAGGTGGCCAGATCTGAGATTGCAGATGATTGGCAACTGACTGCTAAAGTTGGGGGTGTCTTTCTGTTCTCAGCTCCAGAAAAAAGTGCCAGAGAAAGTACAGCCTGGTGTTATGTCATGTGGCTGTTACTGCTAGCACCAGGATGGCTGAGATTACAAGATGGAAAATTTGGGGTCCATCTCTGAAAGGTTGGGGCGAAGGAGTAATAAAAATATATGTGCTCAACAATCTTGAGGCTAATATATTTCAGAATATCTTCTATAATTGTTCTCTCTCTGTTTCTCTCTACCACCACCACCCCCTCAGAATGGACAAGTTTAAATGGGTTCACTAGTCTAAATGAAAAGCTACACCTAGACAGTTCAGTTTGGTTTTGTTGAATGGTTAGGAATGGTAATAGTGTTTGGAATAGATACTGTAAGTCATACAAAGAGCAACAATACTTTGTGTGCAGGGAGCTGTTTTGTGGTTGTCAGGATGGATTCGTACAAGTGTTCTTGCACTGATGGACTCTGTTGAACATCACATCTTTTTAGTATTGTGTCTCATGCTTGCAGAGTACTAAGTGATCCAATAACAAAGATTAGAAAACTCTGGGTCATATTTTAAAGGCTTATTTTTTATTTTTAATTGTATGTGTGTGTATATATATATAACCATATACACATGAGTGCAGATGCCCTTGGAGACCAAAGTTGGATCCCCATGGAGCTGGAATTACAGACAACAGGCGGTTGTAAGGTCCCTGATGAGGATTCTGGGAACCAATATTGGATCTGTCTTTGAATAACAGTAAGGTGTGTAACTGAGGAAGTCAGGAATAATTGAGAAGAAACCCAGGGACAATAGACAGATTTACAGGTAGTGCTAAGGGACACAATGTGTACCTATCGTGGTAGGTGAGTGCCTGCCTCACAGCTGTCTCCACACACCCAGCATTCTCTCGAGCAGCGCTTCCCAACCTTCCTGACGCTGCCACCCTTTTAGAGCAGCTCCTCATGCTGGGCTCGTCCCCAACCGATAAAATTATTTTTGTTGGTACTTCATAACTGTAAGTTTGCTACTGTTATGAATTGTTATGTAAATACTTTTGGATACAGAGATTTGCCAAACGGGGCAAGACCCACAGGTTGAGAACCACTGCTCTAGCATATTAAGATGTTTCCATTGTTAAGATGATGAAGTTCCATAGTTTTATTTTAAAATGAGGACCTGTCCTATATTGGGTATGTCTCTGATATCAAACACTGTTCCCTGATGTTATTTCACTCATAGTTTGAAAACCAGCTCTCCATAGTCTCCCCTTCGCTGTCCAGCTGGGCTTGTTATTGAACGTTGAGGTTCAGGAATTGTTCTCTAATCTGGAACTCTGGTCCACTGAGAAACTTCCCTGGTACTTCCTGGCTCTGTGGTTGCTGCAGCTGACTCCACTTGCTAGCCCAGCTCTGCCTGGTTCCTTACAGCTCCTTGATGGCATCTAACTCTTACTGGAGCTAGGCAGACTCTGAGAATCCTTGAGTCTCTGGGGCCTTTCCCTGAGAACACACCCCACATACTACCTGTTGTTTATTTATGTATTTGCATATTTAGCTTTCCAGAATAGCTACCTGCTGCCCTCTTCTGGCTTCATATTAGGCTGTCCTTAGGCCAATTATATTTTATAATCTCTAGAATTCCATCGATGTCTTAGAGAGAACAGTGGTTTCCAAGCATGACTTGCTTGTGAGAATCTTTTAGATGAATTTTTCTTTTGAACATAGTTTTCCACTTTTAGAGATTTTCATTTAATTAAATTTGGGGAAGAAGGCTGGTTATTGGTATATTTAAAACAAACAAAAACAAAACGCTTGAGTGATAAAAACCTCCAGCCAGTGATTAAAATCTAACCATAAGATAGGTAGTCTTTGGGTGCCTGGAGGACTTGTGCTGCTTAGCTATAGTCCTCACACTTGAAAATACTGCAGACAAAAAGGAAAAAGATGAGGACTATGGGGGACTCCACCTTCTTCAGGAGGAAATATAGCTTAGGCAGAAAGAAAGGCCCACATGGTACCTGCCAACTTGGGCCATGGCATATGCGCTTGCCTGTTCTGCTTTGACACCCACTGGAACTCTCAACAGTATTTATAGCGGTCAGCACTGAGGGAAGTTGACTCTAATTTTATGGAGTCTTGACCCTTTATTTTTTGTGTTTTGAAGTGCATAAATCACTCATGCCAACATCTTCCCTCTTGGACTGATAGAGTGGGAACAGTGGCCCATCCTCCCAGTGCACCAGATGAAGGGATGGTCTTTGCTGAAAAGTGGAGGGTGGAGATTTAATGTGTTGGGAAGAGCACATAAAGTGGGGCCCCCTAATCGAGTCTTTGGGTACTGACATGAGCTTTGGGTTTCAGTAGAATTTGGGTGCACATATGCATAATCAAGCAGTTGTTGCTAGAGTATGGTCTAGTTGAGTATTAGTTTTGGTTCTGCAATAGGCCCGAAGAATCCTTTTATTTTTCATCACATGAAAAGATCAGTCTGGTTCCCACAACGGGCTTCCTGCTGCTCCCCTGTCCTCAGGGACAATTCCTTCCGTGTGAAAGGGTCTGTCCCATGAGGATGTGGTCTGCTTGGACTGCAGCTGATTGTCTGTGTCTGTCCTTGAGCCTTGTTGAGATGAGGACAGGGATGTGATATGTTGGTAGACACCTCTTGTGACTCTTGGCTGTATGGAGTCAAGCAGGAGTCTGATCCAGAGTCAATGACAGAGATGCCAGGCTTCACCTTGCCCCTCTAAAGTCCCCTTGTGGGCTCAAGTGAGAAGTTAGTGCTCTTTCACAAGAAACTTAATGAAATATACATGTGTGTGTGTAGTTTTGGAAGTTCTGGTTAAGACAGTGGTGTTTATAGGGCTTGGGATTATTTATTTCTTTTTATCTTTGGATTACTTATTTTAATTCTCAAATATTTGAAGCATATATGGTTCTTCTGATCTCTTCTATGTCTGTTGATTATTTAGATGCCTGCTGTATGTTTTAAAATAAATAAATTTTCATGCTAAATTGTAAAACTTAAGATGTCGGCAATTATTTAGTTAGGGCTGACGATGTACCTTGGTGTCGAGAGCTGCTGAACAGGCAAGGGCTTCGGTTTCCTCGCAGCACCACAAACATCAAGAGTCATATGTTTGGAAGTTTAATTTCAACTTTATTGGACCCATTTCATTCTCTTTCATTTGCATAAAGGATATGAAGCAATTATCCAGTTGAATAATTTATAAACTTTTTAAACTGAAGGAATGTAATAACAATATTTTCTTAAACTCTTTGCACTAATTGCATTTAAGGTTGTTCCAGATATGTGATGTTTAGATGTATGTTTTCCTTAGGTAACAGGCCTTGCTTCTCTCTTGTTTAAGCCATCATCTTCCTGCTATCTTCCTCCTTATCAGATTATTTCATTACTTCTATTAATACAAACATCTCTCTTTCTGTTGCTCAGCCTGTCTTACCCCAAAGGCAGAGCAAACACCCGAGTAACTGCTCCTGGTGCAGATAAGGATGTGCGAGGTGGTGATTGACGACTGAGAACTGGGGTACTGGCATTTTCCTTCTCCTTTTGTCCCCTGTAGTGCTGGGTCCTGAACCCAAGCCTTGTGCGCTGTTCAGCTGTTCTTCCACTGAACCAGTCCTCAGCCCATGGAAGGCACTGTGTCTCTTCTCATACTGCCTCTAGTATGCTTTGATTCCGTAACGCCTCTTAAATGTGTATTAGGATTTCTCCTAATATATCTCGTATATGATTTTAGCTCTCCCTTTCCATTCCCTATACAAACGTTTGTAGTTTTTCTTCAGTACGTCTCTTCAGATGTGTCTAATTCATTGTCCACTACATCTAATTAATTTTCTTTTCCTAAGACAGGGTCTCACTATGTAGTTCAATCTGGAATCGTAGACCAGGCTGGCCTTGAACTCAGAGAGATCCACCTGCCTCTGCCTCCCAAGTGTTGGGATTAAAAGTGTATACCACTACTCCTGGCTCAATTCAGACTTGTTTTCAGTTATTTTATGTTTTTCCATTATGACTTCTGATTATTCTTTCATGTCTGCTTCTTTTATTTTTTTTTATTTTGATGCTTTACTTCTTTTTCAAATGTTTGTAGTCTTTAAAACCTTTTGCCCACAAAAGCCCAGTTTGTGATGAACAGCAGATAAATTCAGTATAGGGAGCCCTGGCAGGCTATTCTCATTGTTCTCTCCACTGTGATTCTGCTTTGGGAATCTCACCTCCTCTTATTTTGTCTTTGAATATCGCTGGGCATTTGACATAGAAATTTACTTGTGACCGACTTCCCCCTGAGGAGTCTTCCTTGCCCTGTCCCCATCCAGCTCTCTGAGGCAGTGGGCGGCTTGGGAGCCTGGAGCTGGAGCGTGTTCGCTTCATCTCCTGACCTGGCCTCTCACTTCTGCAGGTGATACTTGTTCTTTGTTCCTTCAGTTGCATGCTCAGCACCTCGTCCAGGACACGCTCTAGGCTAACATTCCTCGGCTTCCGTTTGTAGTCGCCACATCCCAGTTTTCTGTTCCCTCCGGCTTAGGGAGAGATAGTTTACCGTTTAATTTCTAGAATGGAGGAAATAAAATGACTTTCTTTACAAAGTGGTGACCTAAACTTGTCTTACAGCACTTAGTGCTCGCAGCTTAGTAAGGCTTTAAAAGTCACTGACTGATTCTGCGCATCTAGAAGTGTAAGGATCCCCTGTAACCCAGACTGGCTTTGAATTTACTAGGTAAATTCAAATTCTCATGCTCCTCCCTTTCCTTCTCAAGTGCTGGGATTGCAAACTTGCTCACCACAGCCACCTTCATGATTGCTAAAACAAAAACAAAACACTGCATTAAATTTCTTTATGGTAAGAATAATAATTCATCTCTTATTAGACTCTGGACCCTAACCCCGAACTAAAGCCTGCTCTTTCCTCACTTGATTTTATCATTAGACAATGCACAACTACGGGGCATTCATCTTAGCACTGGGAACGGCAATGAGTTTATTTGTGCTTTAATTTGGGAGGCTTGTGTTGGAAAATGACCATCACTGTTTGCCGCATACCCTCTATTTGTGTGTCTTTAGCTATTAATGTGTATCCTGAGCTGTGTGCACTGTTTGGCTATAGTATAGGGCTTGACATCTCCTTGATTACTTTGGGATATATTCATATCATATTGACTTGGCAGAGGTAAGACATAGTACAGATTTATAGTGTCATAGCCTGGAATGATGAAGACATCATGATGACATTTGCTGAGACAGAATCCCGAATCCTTGAGCATGTGAGCGTGCGCAAAGCCGTATCAAAGAAGTTTTGTTTTAGAGGATTCTGACTTGAGATGTCAACAGCAATTAGGAGGACCTTTTAACCCCAGTCCCTTTCCACGACAGCACCAAAACTCTAAGCAGCATCTTCCTACGCTACCAATTATTTACTAATGTTTTTATGGCTGGTTACTTTATAATTAAGTGCTTTTTCACTTAGGTACACCTTTACATCCCAGCATCTATTTGATTTGAGGAATCCAGAAGCCCAGAGGGGTGGAGAACATAAAGAATTTGAAACAGAACTCACAGAAAGTGCAGGGCATTGATTTTTGTGGCTCTAACACATATATAAAAACCAATAAAAAAAATCTTAGCGAACCAAACATATTAGCATTTTAGAGAATTTTAATTAATTAATTAATTAATTAATTGTTTCTGTGGTCTGTGCCTATTTGGCTCACTTAGATATCAGACAGTACTGTGAGATGGAACATACGACAGTGTGTCTGTTCTAACTGGCATCCAAAGGAAATGACCATGACAGCTATTGTTCACAATAGCCAATGTGTCCATCAAGTGACAGCTAGCTTTTGGAAACGTGATGGAATAGTCAACCATAAAAATGAAATTCTACTGTTAAGCCTAAGTGAATGGAACCGTAAGACTTTATATTAAATAAGCCATGCATTGAAGAACAAATACCATTTATTAGCAGTCATTTGTACAGATGGAAAGAAGAGATCATTCCAGAATAGGATGTTTTGAAGAGTGGGTGGGGAGGGAAGCTTGCAGAAGGAGCTCAAGCGGATATGAGGGACTGGCTCTGGGTAGACAGCCCTCACGGCTCTGGAGACAGTTCAGACCCAGCAGAGTACAAACCTTCCGAGCATGTGGGAGTGATGGAGGAGAGAAGACTGGCCTCACTTGGTCATCATTTGTGTCAGGATTCTCTGGCTATACTTCATAAACATATAAAATTGTGTCAGTTAAAAATAGGAATAAAGAACCATAAATGGTTTTTATTGAACAGCTTTACTGCAGATGAGGGGGCATCACCCTCTGCCTTCTTAGCTCTAAATCCTGGCTTTGACGTTTGAGAGCTGTTCTGTTCTTACCAGCCATCTAGCATCAGTGGCCATGAGTCAGATTGGCTGCATGTGTAGGCTGGTGTCTAAATTACCAGAAATACTGTAGTTAAATTAAATGTCGAATAAATCCATGGCTATGTAATTTTGCATGTTGCAAGATACCTACATGTTTAGAATATTTTATTACAGTTACATGGAAACTGCATAATTACAAATGCATATTATCGCGGTTGATAGTGATTAATAATTATGAAATATAGTTTACCTCACTTCACTTGTCTAAGATTCGAAATGTTTTCATTGGGAAATACTAATTCTTAGGGTTTTGTACTTAAATTTTAGCCACGTTTACTTTTTAAAAAATATGACAAAAGTTGCATTTATTATTTTCAGGCAGTTTTTAAGGGAATGGTTATTGGTTTTAGTAATTAGTCTTTAATTCTTGGTTCCTGGTCCCTTCATAGTACAATGATTTGGGGTATAATTCATACTCCTGGGGTCTCTGAATAGAGAGTGAAGATTTCTCATCCATTCTTAGAAGAATTTCCTGGATACAGCTCTGTTCTGACACTTATGTCTCTAACGTGTTTACGTGGTAACAGAAATAGTTTTTAGTGTTTATGAACTGCTTTTCATCTAGGTAGCAAAGTCATTCAGGTATTTCATTCTGATGTGTTTTTATTGACACAGAGTCATTATACACTGTGATATATAGGACGTTTTCATATAAGTATATATTACTTCTCATGTCATTCCCCTTTCCTTCCTCTCCCCTCATCTTCCATTTAGTCCTCTTCATTCTCCTAGTTTGACTTCTACCTTTATGTCATATATGCTTACATTATTTTATGTACCATTTATTTATTTATCTTTTTATTTATTGGCTTTTCAAGACAGGGTTTCTCTGTAGCTTTAGAGCCTGCCCTAGAACTAGCTCTGTAGACTAAGCTGGCCTCGAACTCACAGAGATCACCTGCCTCTGCCTCCTGAGTGCTGGGCTTAAAGGCGTGCGCCACCTGACTATTCTATGATTCTTTGTAATGCCTAGGATTCATACATGAGAGAAACATGCAATATTTGTCTCTCTGAGACTGACTTTATTTGCTTAAGATGATAATCTCCAGTTGCTTCCATTTTCATGCAGGCAACATAATTTTGTGTTCTTTTTGTCTGAATAAAATTTCTGTGTGTGTGTGTGTGTGTGTGTGTGCACGTGCGCCCGCGCCCATGCAAGCGAGTGTGAGTGAGTGTACGCACCACATTTCTTTATCCATTCCTTTGTTAACTTTGTCCATTCCCAGGTTGGTTCTATAACTTAGTTATGATGAATGGCACTGCAATAAACAGTTGTGTAAGTATCTCTGTGATATACTGACTTAAAGTCCTTTGGATAAATACCCAAGGCGATACATCTGGGTCCTATGATACATCCAGTTTTAGTTATTTGAGGAAATCCATGCTGATTTCCATATGGATGGATTAATTTGTATTTCCATCGTGAGTGTATAAGCGTTCCCGTTGCCCTGCATTGTCTCCAGCATTTGCTATTATTTGTTGTTTTCTAACTGTCCATTCTGACTAGCATGAGATGGAAACTCAATATAGTTCTAATTTGCATTTTTCTAATAGCTAGAATGTTGTTTCATGTTTATTGATCATTTGTACTTCATCTTTTGAGAACTGTGTTCAATTTGTTAGTTTATTTTTAGCTGCATTAAGCGCTTCTCTGACGCCAAGTACTTTGACCTAGCAGCCGTCACCCCTTCTCATTCTCAGGAGTTTTCACTGTGCCCCACAGGGGCTCTCTACTCATTGAACAATAACTCCCTCTTTTTTTCCTAGCTCCTGGCAAATACTGTGTTCTCTGTGTCTGTGCATATAATGTTTCCAGGTACCTCTGTGGAGGGCAATCATGCAGCATATGTTCTTTTCCCTGGCGTGCTGTTTTTAGGGTCCATTCATGTTCTAGTGTATATCAGAGTTGCATTGTTTTGGAGCTTGGGAATTTTGAGACAGCTTCTCACTCAGTAGCCCAGCATGTCCTCATGATGTTTCTCAGCCTCAGCTTCCTGTGCGCTGGCATTATAGCCACCATGCCTACTGGATTTTATCCCTTTTTATGCTGAGCACTATTGGATTAGGTGTTCCTACTACACTTTGTTCACCTTTGATCCAGCAGCCTGCATTTTTAATCCTGTAAAGCGGACAGTAATACAGACAAGAGACAGCCCAGGAGTCACCTCATTTTCCAGCTCCTCCTGTACTTGAGGCTAATGATTGATAGGAAAGGAACTAAGGGTGATTTCTAGGAAGGCCTGGGGACAGATGCTTTGTCAGAATGTTAACTTCTGCTGTATAATTAATAGCTATATGTTGGCCTAATTGCCTGTTTTACAGTTTGCTAGTCTTTGAATTTATCTTGTCACTCACCATCCCCTAGGAAGAAGCTTCCAGCATTCTCTGGTGCAGTGAAGAGAGGGTGATGGGATGTCTTGGGGTTAATTGTGTAAGCACTCAAGAAAAGGAAGGGAAGTGGGGTGGAAGATATAGTCAGCCTAATCCTATTTTCTTAGGGAATTTAAGTAGCTTCCCATGAGCCAAATGTTTAGAATAGGTTATACCATGTCATTTCTTACTAGTAGTGGTTTATCTAATTGATTAAAACTATTTTTAAGTATCTTGTAAGAATTTACAGGAGATTTAAAGATGCTGGGAAACCTCCTTAGTGTTGTAACTATTGATATCCTTTCATCGTGTTTTTTTGTGGGGGGTACTCGTGAATTACAAGTTGAAGGGAAGGGATAGAGCTGAAGTGTCAAGAGACTTTGCAGCTTTAGCCCTCGGTATTGGCTCCCTACACATAAACACTCCTGTCTGCTCCCCCCCCCCCCCCACAGCTTCTTGCTCCTCCTAAATTCTGCCAGCTTAGTTCACAGCAGCACAGTTTGGGTCTGTGACAAAGAAAGAGAATCCAACTACATGGAAGAGAAGAGCTAACACCTGCTTATGTTTTATTGTTTGTTCATTTGTTTGTTTTAAAGAAAGTTACATGACTCATTCTTGCTTTCTGAACAACAAACCTAATTTCTCAGAATAAAAGATTATTTCCTCTGGTAAGTCTGGTAAGTTTTGTTTAACATTAGAACACCATTCTATAGAAGTGGTTTTACTAAGGGTAGCCATCCTTCTTCAGCTTCCCGAGTGCCGGTGTGGCAGGCAGGCATCACTGGCTGCTTAAGAGAACAGTATAATAAATTTGCAGACAAATGACTTTTCCTGGACCTTGTGTTCTGAACTCAGCTTGGTTTGTTAATTTCAGACTTAGTTCTTCTGGTTGATCTTACTGACACCTACTGTGTTGTGTCCCCTGCTTCCCAGACAGTGTTTTGACCTTATCCATATAATATCGCCCCCCCCCCCCAAAGATGTCTAAACTGTGCTCCTTGGATTTGCAGATATGTTTTGTCATCTGATAAAAGGAATTAATAGCAGGCAAGATTAAAGTTCTTAGAGTTTTGATGATATCAAGTCTGTTTTTGAGAGGCCGAGAGAAACTTGGAGATTTTATAGAAAAGAGAAACAGACAAGGCTTGTAGTTTGCACAGGTGACTGCCGAGTGTCTGGGTTAGGCTAAGGGTCTAATTGGCTATGGCAGTTCAGCTCTGGTTCTGCCAGGTCTTCTGGAGAAGTTGTTATGGGTGTGCCACCACTCTGGAGCGCTTCATTCCAGCGTGCAGCCTCACATCATAGGTGATGACCCTCATCTGGGAGGTGATGTGTCCTGCCAGACTTGCTCTTGCTGGGGAGTAATTTTGGTCCCTTGTCATAAAGATTTTTATAGATCAGTCTTGTCTTCCAATCTCTTCTTGCAGAAGAGAGTGACTTAGCAGAAAAATGTTTTAAAAAATGAAAAGGATACTTTTGTATAGGAGCACTGTCCTTGAACTGGTTCTGAACACAGTCGTCTTGTTCTTGCAGTCAACACTTGACCCGCTCATATATTTCTGGGACCCTGTTCTCTGGTGACCTGGAGGTGTGCTTCTTCCCTGCAGCGCTTCAGTCACGTGACACTACGGCTGAAGTCTTGACTAGCCATCCGAATACATTTAATTCTCTTAGCTCTATTGTGCTTTCTGCTGTTAATCTCTTCATCTAGTAAGCAGTTGGCTCACTTGGGGTATTCCTAACTCTCATTCTCTCTAGTGGTTATTTTTATTCCTTCACACAGTGTCAGATGCTAGAACCATGTCAGGCCCTTCTGGACATTCCGTAAAGATTTGGTGAAGGAGTGAGCACATATCCCTGAAGGGTTTTGGTTTTCAAGAATTGGAAGTGCTATGGTGACCCAACGCCTTTATAAATCTATTAAGATTCTTGATTCCAAACAAAACTTTCATTGGATGTCACTTTAGTACTTAACTTTCTAGATAAATGACTATTAATATAAAGAGCCCACCAGAACATGACTGTGTGCATGCTAGAGGGCCCACTCCATAGCTACATTGTGCATACCCTCTGCAGTTAAACCCTTCTGCATAGCAGCATGGGGTCACTTCGCAGTCTCCTCACGTAGCGATGCACTAACTGCGTAAATTTCCTCTTGGTTAGTGGAGAACAGGAATGTTTCTTCTTACTACAAATTGTTAAAGATTAATATGAGCAGTTGATACATTTCAAGAGCATCTTAAAGCACATTATTAGATGTAGATATCCTTTAAAACTTGTTTGCTTATTCTGAAGTAAAACTAAACTATCAACTCATTCCATAGACAAATTCAGTAGACCACTGTTCATTTGAAGACTGCCTTCCAAACTGTAGACTTTTAAAAACAGAAACTCTTCCTTGTATTTTCTGCTGAATGCACTCTGTTTCAGAGGTTAAGAGTGGATGGTAATTGGAAGGCAAGCTTAGCCTTACAACTTGTAAGCAGTTTTAACAAAAGGTTTGAGTGCTGCGTTCAAAGGCATTTGTCAGAATTAGAGGGTTTTCTTTATTTGTAATTTTAGAATTCTATTCTACCTTACCATGGACAGTTGAGTTGGTTACAGAAAATGTTTGTCTCGTATTCTACCTCAGTTCCTTTTTCTGGTTCCCACTTGTTTTTGCCCATTATGTATTCTATAGTTAAGGGAACACTTTGCCTTTTCTTGTTTATTTTCTTAAGAGCTGCTTGCCCTGTAAGCAATGCTATCTGTATGAGCCAAAGAATTATGATCGGAAACAGTCTCCCTGAAGTACCACATGTACCAAATAGTTAAGCATTCGGTGTCGAGAGCTATTTATTTCACATACTACTCAAGGAAAGAGCACCAACTGTTCTTTCTCTCTTAGTCACCACTGTTTTCAAAGCTAGATAATAGTAACCTCAGTTTTTTTTTTCTTTTTTTTTGGTAAAAGTGGTTGATGCTGAATACATTGTTAAGAACATTTAGACCACAGTTTGGCTTCCCCAAGTAGCTATCAGGTCTCCTGTAAAAAGTCACAGTGAGTGTCATGCAGTAGGAATTTCAGAATTAATAGTCCTGCTTTATGTGCTTGAAGTTTATAAAATAGATGTTACTTTTTAATCTTTCCAGACACATTTTCAAGCAGAACTTTGATCTGTTCCACAGAACAGATGTTGCTCACACTTCAGTCAAGTGTGCCTATTTGTGTTGTTCTGTTCTTTACCCTTCTCTTCTGAGCCCTTGCTTGTCTTTCTCCCTGGGATGTACCCATACTACCCCTGATGCTTCTCTGCAGAGACTTAACAGATTGTTCTCAGGGGTCCATCTCCAGAGCTGTTGGAACAGTTGATTCATTGGCCCAGCTTCTGAGCATGTGATCACCCAGATTAGCATAGTGGACCACTCCCTTCCTACCCTTACCACTTCCATATTGGCCATTTTGATTCTAAGCCATGGGTCACTTTTAATCATCTAGATTGCCAGGAAGAGAATCACTTCCCATACTGCCCCAAATAAAGGTTGCCAGTTTCTGTCACCCTAGTTTCATTTGCAGTGGAGGTCAGAAGATTAATTACTTTTTCATTTCTCTCTCTCCCTTCTCTCCCCCTTTCTCCTCCTCCCTGTCTCTCTGTGTGTACATACATGCATGTGTGCCATAGAACACATATGGAGGTCACAGAACAGCTTCCTTCTACCATGTGGATCTTGGGGAATCAAACTTAGGTTGTAAGGCTTGATGGCAAGTGACTTTACCTGCTGAGCCATCTTGACAGCCCAGAAGATCAGTGCTTTCCATTTAAGGGCACATCAAATAGATACAAGAAACATTGTAGAGAAGACTTTCTAAATCTTCTGATGACTGAGACTTAGTAACTTTGTATCAGTTACTCTTTTGTTGCTGTAATGAAACACAGTGAGCAAGGCGGTTATCCAAGAGTTTATCTAGACCTATAGTTAGAGAGGCTTAGAGTCCATAGTGGGGACGGCAGGGATGGTAACTGAAGGAGGGAGCTGAGAGCTCACATCTTGAATCTCAAGCACAAATCAAAGACAGGAAACTAGAGGTGGCATGTTACTTCTAATCTCAAAGCCAGCCACCAGTGACATACTTTCTTTAGTAAGGCTGTGCCTGCGGCGGACTTCTTGACCAGCGAGAAAGAACAACCATCACACGAGGATTCTTCTCAGATCACGCTTTAATTGGAGTGCCCTTGGTTGAGGGAGAGCAGTAAGCAAGGGGCAGGAAGCGAGAGGGAGGAAGCGAGGGGCCCCGAGAGCACCAAGGCAGCTGCTTATATAGGGAATTGGCACATGGGTCGCCCTGTGATTGGCTGCCATCATCAGCTGACATCAGACTGCATCGGGATAGGCCCAAGACCCTTATCCACCGCGCATGCGGGAAGCGGGGGACATGCAGCTCCCAAAGGCTTAGCCAAATATGAAGCTGTTTATTTCCAACAAGACAGGATGTTGGCGCTATCTTGTAATGGCGATCCTGTCCGGCTCGCTACATGTGCCACCTCACCTTCTCCAGTCAGTGCCATCCTGGGGACCAAGTGTTCAAATACCCAAGCTTATGGTGGACATCTTATGTACACCCCCACAAGTGAGTAGAAATTTGATTTTTCAAAAAGTCTTCTGAATCTTTTGATGGCTGAGATTCAAAACAAAGTGGATTAAGGATGATGCTGAGTTGGTAGCAGGCATCCTTGTAACTATATTAAGACTCTCTGCTTTACCTGCTGTAAGAGAAGAAAACTGCAGGGCAATGACAAACAACATCCCAGTAGGCCAGCAAACCAGTGCTAGCAGGGCGCGGTGAAAACTGCAGGGCAATGGCAAACAACATCCCAGTAGGCCAGCAAACCAGTGCTAGCAGGGCGCGGTGAGTTACAGCCTCTACTGCTTGTAATGTTTTCTGTCTGAGCCCTGAGAACCCTGATTTTCTCACCTAAGACCTTGCTCTTACTGTTTCCTAGCACTCAAGAAGAGAGCCTTTTAAAGAACTGCATGTCTGCTTTTTCACTCCTCATTTTGTTCCCTTTACTCTGTTCACACCTTCAAAGTCCTTCCACGTGTGGGTTATGGCTAGTTTGTACTCTGTTTCAGATGCTGGCCTGTTTACAGCTCTCTGGGATGCAGATTGTTGGAGACAGCTGTAACTTACATTGTTATATCACAAACACATTTTAAAAATTATTACAATTTTGTGAGTGTTCGTATGCATGCATGCGTCTATGTATGTGTATGATGAGCATGATTGGATGTGGTGGTAAGAAGAAGGCATTGGATCCTCTGGAACTGGAGCTAAAGATGGATTATGCAAGAGTTGAGAAATGAACCTGGGTCTTGTAAAAAAGCAACCAGTACTCTTGACTGCTGAGCCATCTTTCCAGCCCCTTATAAACACACTTAGCTCGTGTTTACATTGAGAAATATTAGAAATTATTGGCTGGAATGTATTGGTATAAAAATAGGCACTGATCTTCAAAACATACCTATGGACATTGGATTTTTTTTTATATAGAATCTAGAAATATACCTTTGATAAAGGACAGCATCTTCAACAAATGATGCTGGTCAAACTGGATGGCTACATGTAGAGGAATACAAATAGACTCATACTTATGACCACGCACAAAACCCAGGTCGAAATGGATCAAAGACCTCAACGTAAAGCCTTATACCCTGAACCTGATAAAAGAGAAAGTGGGGAATAATCTTGAATTCGTTAGCACAGGAAAAGACTCTGAACAGAAAACCAAAAGCACAGGCAATAAGAAGAACAATGAATGGACCTCACAAAACTGATTTTAAAAAGAAATATTAGAAAACAGTTGATCATGTATCTTTCCTTTAAAGAGTTTGACTTGCCACATAGTGGATCTCTGTAAATATATGTCAGAGACAAGCTATGTTAATAGTGCTTTTAAAAAACAGGGAAGCAATTTATTTGTCAAATCAAAGAACTTATATATATTAGTAGTTAAACACACTAGGTTTAAATTTTATGCTACTTTTTTTTTGTCAAGAACTATGAATTTTCAAGACTTTCCTCATCTGTAAATGAGATAAGACCTATCTAATAGAGTTGTTTTATGACATAAATGAGAAACTGTATTAAAATACTCAGTAGTTTAGCTCTTTAGTAGTCACATTAAAGTCTCAATAGAAGAGAAAAAATAAATACAAAATATTCTAAGAAAGATTGTAAATCTTGGTAATCAAAATGATTACATATAGTTTGCAACTTGAAGATAGTTTTAGCTATCTGAAAACTCTCCTATATTGAGTGATACTTGCCCAAAAGTTCAGGCTACTCAGCATTTTCCAATATTATCATTTTCTGTTTCGTGTGTGTGTGTGTAAGGAAGAAATGTCTTTATTTTTACATGACTTAGGTTCATTAAAAGACAGTTAATGAGAGAAAAGCATACACTTTTATGTGACGTGGGAATTTCTTTTGAATCTCTTCTAAGAAGTAGCTGAAACTGAGCGTTTTTGTGCTAGGTCTGACTAGGGTAGAGGATTATGGAAGAATGTCCTTGTGTAAACATGGTGTCTTACACAGGCATTTACGTAAGTCCCCTTAGTTCACATTCCTCCTGACACACGTCTGTGGAGATAAGCCAAGTCCTTTCTTCCCTGTGTAGGTGTCTCCCCTCAGCTGAAGGTCCTTCACTCGATATGCATAGAAAGCATGGACAGGTAAAGTGTAGTTTCCAAGGCATTAATAGCTGCTCAGCCGCAGCCACTGGAGGTAGGTCCTGGACAGTGGGTGACTGGTAGCTCTCTAGAGGTCTCCCAGCCCCCAGAGCTGTTCTCCAGCGCACTTCTCTGCTGTCCAGTCTTCACTCACTGCAGTCTGCTGGGTCCTTGGGAACTTTTCAGTTGCCCTTTAGCTGCTTGATAGGCTTGGGGCCTGCAGCCCCATGCAACCAGCTCAGCTCACTCTGCCGGCTATGGTTTAACTGGAGACCTGTGCTGTAGAACAGAGAGAGGCTGCACAGGGGGGTAGTCTCTTAGGCCAACTGATGGGAGTGAGAGGAGGGCTCCTTATCTGGATAGCCACGCATAGGCTCTTGATTGCTCACTACCATTCACTAAGCCATATCAGCATGTTGGGGGAATACTGGACTTGCTTGTCTACTGTCAGAGCCTGGGGGAGCCCTCCCTAACAGAGTAGTAACTTATGCAAGGAGAATGCTTGCATCCATGGCAGGTGGGGGTTGGGTCACCTGGAACATCTGTGGCTTAAGCTAACTCTTAAAGGCAGGATTTTTATTGGGGCCTCTAGAGCAGAGATGGGTGCATGTGCTGGCTATGACAGCTGCAGTGGTTCCTGTGAGTGGAGTGAGTAGTTGTCCCCAGGGCATCTTCAGCGAGAACCAAGTGTCTGTGAGCAGCTGTGGGGCTCTTAAAGCAGCCACAGCATCTGGTAGACAGCTCTTGAGATCACCAAAGAAGCGACTGCTTGATTGACAGTTCCTGTGGCTTGTGTGGAAGGAGCAGGATTGAAGTGTGGTTACCACCATCTCCATGGTACTAAACTGGTAGCCGTGTTCACACAGGGCGGTCACATCCAAGTCGGATGGTACATGCACACTGCTCCCCTTCAGCTGTCTTTAAATGTCATGTCTGGGAAGGAGTCCCCAGTAGCTCTCAGATGGGCGATATCCTCACTTTCACCTAGTTTTGACAGCTTTAATCATTTAAAGGGAAGTCATAAACAATAAAAAGTGCTTATAACTAAGATTTAATGTAAAATTTACCAGAAATATTATCCAGGCTTTACCTCTAGCTAAATGCCTTTCCATAAAGGTAAACAAGGTCACCTTATGTGTGTGATGACAGAATAGCTGTTGAATGAGTCTGATGAACTCTGTTGTAGTAATAGGAGCAGCGGGGCTGTGTCCCCGGCACCCAGCCGCCCACATGACTAGCTTATGCCTCGAAATAATTACACGGACACTGTATTCTTTTAAACACTGCTTGGCCCATTATATCTAGCCTCTTCTTGGCTAACTCTCGTACCTGGACTAGCCCATTTCTAATAATGTGTGTAGCATCCCAAGGTGCGCTTACCAGGAAGACTTTAGCCTATGTCCATCCTGGGTCGGAGCTTCATTGCGTGCATCTGCCCGGGAGAGGGGAGCATGGCGTCTCTGCTCTCACTTCCTCTTCCTCCCAGCATTCTGTTTACTCCACCCACCTATGTTCTAACCTATGAGGGCCAGCCTAGCAGTTTATTTATTTTTTTAACCAATGACCTTCCTCCATCATTTCCCCTTTTTCTGTTTAAACAAAAAGAAAGAAAGGCTTTAACTTTAACATAGCAAAATTACATATAACAAAACAGTTATCAAGTAAAAATTACAATATTTACATCTATTTTATCTTTATCATAACTAAGGAAAACGATAACTATAACTAACTATTCTTCAACTCCATCAAAGACTCCAGAAAGATACAATATTACCTAAGCAAACAAGAAATAAGCAATTTCCAAACTCTAGAAATGACAGAGACATCTTGCTGCCTGGACAGTCACCCAAAGTTTCTCTGTACCGTTGGGGCATCCATCTTTGGCCTACAGGCCCATGGTATCCAGCAGACATTTCCATGAAGCAGGAAAATTCCAAAGACAGTTCAGTCACTTTCTGCTGTGTCCTGCACAATGTCTCGTAGACTCTTTCATGAATCAGGAACCCTGAAAGATCATCTCACCTTTAGGCAAGTTTAGTAGTCCTCTCTCTGTGGGTTCTCTGTGTCCAGTTTATGCAATAGTCCAGGCAAGAGCAGTTTCTTGCCCAAATGGCTATCAAACTCCATAAGGTGCCTCTTCGATGCTCATCTTCCTCTTGAAGTAGATTGGTGCTGCCAGGAGCAGAGTGTCTCATTGTCATGAAAAGTCCTCAGTTATTAAAACATTAAATGTCCTATTCTGTAATCTTTGAAAGATATGAAGAATGTCTATCTAAAATTTATCTATGTACATCTAGAAAATCTAACTAACATGACTACAAACTTGACTATTATGATTATCTATTAACAACCTATATACATTACATTTTTAAATGTACTACACAATCACAATACCTTAATCAAGAGCAGAAATACATATGACAAAATTGACCTTAAATTTATATCACTAAAGCAAAATCCATATCAATGCAAATTATTCATACCTATATCATATCCCCCTTTAAATGTAAAAGAACATTTATAAACCGTATTTGGGAACATGGGCGCAGTTTTTTCTCTCCAAACTGCTTGAACGGTGATTGATGTGGGAGGGTCCAGTCCACAGTGGGTGGTGCCACCTCTCCGCAATTGCTGGGTGCTGTAAGAAAGTAGACTGAGCAGTGAGGAGCAAGCCCGTTAGCAGTGTTCCTCCATGCTTGGTTTCAGTTCCTCCCTCTAGGCTCCTGTCTCCAGCTCCTGCCCTGAATTCCCTCAGTGATGGACTGCAGCTGTAAGCTGAGATAAACCCTTTCCTTTCCCAGTTGGTTTTGTTTGTGATGTTTTATCCCAGCAATAGAAAACAAACTAGATATAGGCATACATAGAAATCTAAAAGCCAAGTAGGCGATGGGAAGTAGATGATGTTCCTCTCTGTGACATTCCTGTCTAGTACAAAAATCAAATTTATTTCCCTTTGCAAAAACATAGCAGTGTTTTTTAAGGGACTTCTCATGTGTCCACCAGAATGTATAGTATAAGGTGTTTATTATCTTAATAGATAATTTTAATTTTTATTAGATACTACCCTCTTAGAGGATATAGATACAGTTTCATCACTAAAATGAATGCTAATTCTATGTAACCCATTTAAATTCTATGTAGATAGTGCCACTGTATCTTTTTAAAGATTATATTATTTTATGTGTATAGTGTTTTTTTGCCTACTTTTATATGTACATGCACGTGCCTGGTACCAAGAGAATTCAAAAGAGGGCATTGAATTTCTTGGAACTGGAGTTAAGGATGTTTTTGAGCCACTATGTTGGTGCTGGTAAAAACAAAAAATCTTTGAAAGCAACATGCTTTCAAAAGCTTAATGGCTGAGCCAGGTCTTCAGTCTAAAAATCAAGGCAACTGTCATTGTATCTTAACAGAACTAAAAAAGAATATGCTATTGACAGTTAATAGTGAATGTTCTAGGAAGGATGTTTTCATAGTTTCTTCCATTTCTGTGAGAATTTGTATCTGTGAAGCATCATTACACATTTACATAAATTCACATTTGCCAAATTATACAAAGAGGGAAAGCTTAATTGAATCATTTTACAATCATATAATCTATTCAATGTGATTGCATTTGCTCATAATGCAATTTGGTAAAACTGGTGATTGTTGAGATGAATGAGAATGTTTCACAGATAATGTCATTTTATATATTTTGGATTTTAATGTTCTTCAGTTAGCATATAGATGTGGCATATATAGCTTCTCGTCTAGTGAATTACTGTGGAGGACTATTTGTCTGCAGTGTTTTCTGAGACATGCAAAAGCTACAGCCTCCAAGGTGGTACTTGCAGTACCCACAGGAAGGTGCTCAGGTCAGTGAGACAGACACTCCTATGGAAGGGAGGGCTCTATAGCACTTGACAAAATGAGTCAGTCCTACAGTTAACCACTGACAGGTTTTGTAACCATTTATTGAGGGATGGAAGGCCACGATATAACTAGCAAGAGTTAAATATAGTCCTTCTAGAGAATACCCAGAGTCCTGCTCTGTAGCAGTCGGTGGAAGAGGAGCTTGGGATCAGGTATATGACACTGTCTAAGTCACTGTTCTGCTGCAGTGAAGAGACACCGTGACCAAGCCAACTCTTAGAAAAGAATGCATTGGATCAGGGTCCTGCTTAGGGTTTCCCAGGGTTAGTCCATTATCCTCTTGGTGGGAAGCTGACAGGCACGGTGCTGGAGCAGTGGCTGAGAGCTTCTCATCCTGATCCTCGGGCAGCAGGCAGAGAGCCACTAACCCTGGGGTAGACTTCTGAAACCTCAAAGCCCACCCCCAGTGTGATAGATCTTCAACAGGGCCACACCTTCTAATCCTTCCTAAACAGTTCACCAACCGAGGCCCAAGTCTCATTTTCATCTAGAACCACCACAGACATCAAAAACCAAAGCTTGGTATTTACACAGTGCACTGTTTGAGATGGACAGGCTACACCCTTTTTTCTGAACCCCTTATAATTGAAAAACAGTGCAGATAGTTTTATTTCTGTATGCATTTGTTGTGGTGCTAAAGATCCACCCAGGGATTGGATGTGTTGGACAAGCACACTGTCACTGAGCTAACACCCCAGCCATCGTTTGAATAGTGCCACACATTGACAGAGAATAGCATTCTTACTCCTGGTAGATCTCTGCCTAGGGGGTTATTCTGTTCCCTGAGCCACTGTTCAAAAACTCGTAATAGCCAGCAGTTGTCACTTGTTTGGGGACATAAGGTGAGAGCAAAGGCCACAGCTCACAGTGAGATATGTGGCACCAGCTTTGGAAGCAGCTTCTTGTAATCTAATAGCAGAACTGGGACTAGGCAGGACCTCGGGCATTTGGTCAGCCTGGGAGTCTTGCAGCCCTTGATCTACACCTGCTGGGGAAAGAAGCTACTGTACTGAAAAAAAAAAAGGAAAAGCTAGTTTTCCTCCCTTTGTCCATTAGTGGGGTGTGGGCAGTACAATAAAGAGAGACTTTAAGAACCCAGAGATACCATTTGGCAGCAAATTGCAGACTCCATATTCCCCTCAACACTGTTACTACTTGATTTCAAACTGCTATTACTTAGTTCCCAAAGACACCGACTGGAAACCAGCTACCCCAAAATTCCCAGGTAGATGTGGCATAATGTCTTTCTAGAACCAAAGGTACACGTTCTGCACTTACTGGCAGGTGTTATTCAGGAGTGGCTGTGACAGTTGTTCAGCTAAAGGGATTCATAGCCTCATAGTCTAGGAGCTTTAAATGGGGACACCAGAGCAGTATGTAGTCACCTGCACAGCTGAACTGGCCGTGCACTGATGGCCAAGGCTCTTGAACTGAAAACTGAAACGAGAAATTGTCATTATGTCTTTTTCTTTCATCTGCCAACTCAGCATACTGTCTGGTATATCAGTCAGTAGATTCTAAGCATCCGTAAATGAATGGCACCAGCTCACTGGTTTGAGATCTCACCCCAGCTTGTCCTGAACACTCAGGAGCTCTGCAGGGGAAAGCACCAGAGACAGCTGGCCCAGACAGGGAATGGTTTGACCTTGACTGAGCTAATGTTGAATCACAGCTGCCTGAAGACCCCTCTTGTCAGGTGTTCAGTTAGGATTCCCAGTCTTCTGGGTATAGAGAGGTGGCCCTGGAGGCTGGAAACCTAGGGGCCTAGGGAAGAATTCAGAGTGGAGAGTAAACGTCTTCATTTAGGGAATGAATAAAAAGACGAGAAAAGCTGCACAGGTCAAGAGGAAGTTGGCATCAGACCTAGATGAATGAGAGGTAATGGTGTGTGTGTTTTGTGTTATTGAGATGATGGAGACCCTACTCTTGACTCCCATTTTCTCCAGAGTCCACGTTCAGGTGGAGATAGTTGCGGTATTGTGAGACCCACCATCACCAATAGTAGAAATAGTTGGGCTCCCATGAACCCTTTGATGACAGGCCTAGCTCCCCTACTTTTGGTAAAATATCAACCAGGCCCCTTGATGCTGTGGGATAATGGTTTTAACACTGTAAAGATTTGTTTCTTGTACTTGTTCAACAAAATGTTGATTGGCCAGTAGCCAGGTGTAGTAGGAGGCTGCTTATTCGTTCCGTCCGCCCAGAACCAAAATAACCACACAGAAACTATATTAAAACACTGCTTGGCCCATTAGCTCTAGCTTTTTATTGGCTAACTCTTACATATTAGTTTAATCCATTTTTATTAATCTGTGTAGTACCAGGTGACAGTGGCTTACCGACAACTTTCCAGTGTCTGTCTCCAGTGGGGCTACATTCTGTCTCTCTACTCCACCTTCCTTCTCTCAGAATTTAGCTTAGTTTTTCCTGCCTAGCTAAGTTCTGCCCTCCTATAGGTCCAAAGCAGTTTCTTGATTCCTTAATGGTAATTACAACATCTCACAGAGGGGACTCCCACATCAATCAGGCAGGAAGTATAGGTGGGATGACCAGGCAGGAAGTAGAGGCAGAGCAATGAGAACAGGAGAATTCTGGGAAGAGGAAAGATGCAATCTGTAGTTGTCACCCAGACAGAGAGGAAGCAAGATAAGAATGCCTCGCTGATGAAAGGTACCAAGCCACATGGCTAACAGACAAGAATAATGGGCGAATATAAGATGTAAGAAAGAGTTAATAAGAAGCCTGAGCTAGTAGGTCAATCAGTTTATGATTAGTGTAGACCTCTGTGTGTTTCTTTGGGACTGAATGACTGTGGGACCAGGTGGGACAGAAACCTCGATCAGCACCTTGATACCGAGTTCCCTCTGTGGGGTATACAGGCTACAGTAGAGGACAGATTGACAAGTAGCCAACCTTACTACTGCTAGGTTTGTGACACAAGAGGGGCTTCCCCCATCGCCCTGGTGCAGGTACCCTCCTGGATACTTTATCATGGCTTCAGCAAAGAAACAGTTAAAGGGAACACCATTTCTCATATTAGAGCCTGGACCCGTGAGGGCCCTTAGGAGCTAAAAGGATGAAGTTGTAGGACATTGAAAAGGTCAAAGGGCACAGAAGTTTGCTAAACCCAGAGGTTTGGGCTGAGTCTGGATAGTGACGTGTGGTGTGCAGCAGTCTCAAGGGGGCTCATGCAAGAATGCAATGGGGCACTGGGATGCCTCCTGCACGGTCCTCACCCCCTGCATTGTGGAGACTGAAGCTACGGAATGGTTGAACTTGGAGGACTCCCCCCAGCCCTACCACTGCTTTCCTGGATGCCATGCAGAAAGACTGGCATTTTAATGTTTCTATTATGTAGACAGCATGAATACTCAAAGACAGGAATTAGATTTAACCACTTGGGATTAAGGTGCTAGAAACTATACATTTGTCTAAGGGGAGAAAATTAGATGAAAGACTTTGGGGAGATGTAGTGCTTATGGCAATGTCAGATTTATAATCTTACAGATTTAGTATGTTTTAAAATATCTAGTAGAATAATTAAGCCTGTCAATAACCATGCTAGGTAAATCCTATGGGAAAATCATAGACATGAATGCAGGCATGCTCACTGCTTCATTGGAGCAGAACAGCGTATTCAGGCGCAGTAAACAAGAACCCAGGTTGAGCTCCTGGACAAGCGGTGCTGTGAGGGAGTCACAGGGGTGATGCAGCCTGACTGGGAGCTGCTTCAGATTCTGCACACAGGGAAGGTCTGAAAAGGTGGCCATCAAGATGATGAGAAGACACTGCAGTGTCATTTTCTTGAAATGCTAAGCTGAATTACATTAGCTTTTTCTCAGAAACTAATGAAACATACTGAATAAAATATTCTTTGTGCTTTAAAAGCAAACTGGAAAGATAGCCGACCTTTACACAAGAGAAACCTGAAGGAGACTGCAAAGAGTTTTCAGCGTTTTTTCTTCTGTATTGTATCGGCTGTATTGGCATCATTTCCAGTTTCCCTCTACTCTTGTGCCTCCTTTTCTTTAATTGTTATTGTTGCATGTGTGCGTGTGTTTGTGCACATGCCTGTGTGTAAAACCCGCAGAATCCATTTAGTGTTGCTTGTATGTGTTTAATGCTGACTGCTTGGGTTGTATAACTTATAGAGGCTCATCCCTGGACAAGACTGGTCTTGTCCCCTCCTTTCTACCCTTCTTCCCTCCCATTTTTCTCCTCCTCTCTCTTTCTGTCTCTTAGTGTCATTTATCTGTGTCTCTTGATCTCCTCCCCACCCCCCGCTCTCTTGAGGTTGGAACATGTGAGATTTTTGCCCATTGGCATGTCAACTAGTGTCATTATGCATGGTCTTCCTGAAAGCAACCATAGTTTTGAGACTTCATGGGTGTAACTTCCGTGTCAAAGTTGGACACACTGCCTCACAGCAGACATCTTGGTTCTCTGACTGTTACAGTCTTTCTGCCCCATCTCCACAGTGTTCTCTGAGCCTTAAGTTATTGTAGATGTAGTAACTAGAGCTGGGCACCTTGTGGTCACTTGTTCTCAGCATTTTGATCAGTTGTGGATTCCTATAACAGTTCCCATCTCCTGCTGTGATGAGGACAAGAGCTGCACTCGTTCTGCTGGAATGCAGGTAGAAATCGCACCCATTTAGGAACATACAGTAGTGGATTCTTCTGTAGAGTCCCTGGCTTTCCTGGTCTTGCCCACAGGCCCATGTGCTCAGGGCATTTTCTCCGTTAGGTATCCTCCTCGCAAATGACTCTAGTTGGTGTTAAATTGACCTAAAATTAGCCAGTAGTCCTGGTGTATGCCTTTAATCCCAGCACTTGGGAGGTAGAGGCAGGCGGATCTCTGTGAATTCTAGGCCAGCCTGGTCTACAGAGCTAGTTCCAGGACAGCCAGGGCAACTCCGGGTAACCCTGTACTAAAAAACCAAAACCAACCATCCAAACAAACAAAAAAACAAACTAGCTAGCATAATTGGTTTTTCCATTTTATTTGAGTTTGTTTCTTGTTTTATGTCTTGATTTTCTGGATGCCTAGTCCTATGGATTACCTGTTCCTGCAATTTCTTTGAATTTGAAATAGGTTAATCCTGGTGCCTTTTACACATGCAGATTAATGTGTGGTAGTGATGTTGCTATGCTGTGAGTGCAGTCCATATCCCTGACTTCCCTCCTCCTTCTGTGTTCTATTTCAGGTTCTCTTTCTGCGTCTCTCTCTCTTTCTCTCCTAAGACAAAATGTACAATTCTTAACCTTTCTGTGCCTAAGCGTAGATGGCAGTGATTGGCACCTTTGACAAAATACATTATACAACGATGACTCTATAGCAGTGGTAGGTTCAGTAAAGATGAATTAAAATGTTTTTGTAGCGTTTGTTAGTAAGCTGGAAAAAACTAGGGGCCAGGAAGAGTTCAGAAAGATGTGTAGAAACTGTAAGGGGAGAATCTTAAAAACTAAGGAACAGCTGTAGGTGTACAGAAATCTTAAGTTCTCTGCCTCTGGTGTTTTCCTGCGCTTTTCCTCAGACTGCGTGCGTCTAAGATACACATCCCTGATGATGCTCACCCGTTACAAACAGCTGCCTCCTCCACGCTGTGTGGCACATTTGAGAGCTCCTCTTAGCGGAGGAGAACTGAGGTGTCTGGAAGGGCAGTGGGAACCTTACATGCTGGTTCTTGTTCTCCATTCTCCCTGCTGGAGTTCAGTGTGTCTGAAACCATGCTTCTTTGTTGAAGAGGCTCTATACTGGGATGCTTTGGGTGAGTGTACTTACAGAAAGGGGGCATTTCTGTTAGCAGCTGCCAGAGCAATGCTGATTTCCTTACCTTGTGTGTGTCTACTTTTTCAATGTCAAAAAAATTCCAGTGCACACATAATTAAATAAAGAGAAAGATATATTTTTAAAACCTTTACTTTTGTGAAAAAAGAAACAGGGCTTAATAATACTTAAATGTTAGCTACAAGGTGTTACTCCTGTCAAAGTCTATTAGGAAGACACAGTTGTGTATAAACATTTTAATGAAATTCTTCACACACAACTGGCAAGTGGTGCTGTAATGAGCTATTTAGTATCCCAGTGAGATTCAGGGAGATGTTTATTGAGGTTTTTTTGGTTTTTCTTAAATAATGTTTTCCATTATGTTAAAATACACTACTGATGTCTAGAAATAATAATGAATTTAAAAAACAAAACCAAAAAACTTTAGCATTAGCATTATACCCTACTCAGCTTTTAATTTTTTTTTCTCCTTCTTATCTGCCAAGAAACTCAGAAGCAGGCATTTGTAGTCCTCCTTGCCATACAAGTTGATGAGCTTGCCCACTGTCCACAGCCAAACCAGATTTGTACAGGGTGATTAAAAAATAAAGCAAAAATACGTGCAGGAAAGGCATCAACATAAACAGTGCACAGAGCATTTAGCAATCTAGGAGACCTGGTTTGCATATATGGACTGTGCCTACAGATTGAAATATTGAAGGGAATAAGAAGTAACACTACACACAGGTGACTAAGGAAAATGGTTAGATAGCAACCTGTTACTGAACCGTTCAGCCACCTCATCCCTAGTCAAGTGAAAATTTTTGATGAAATGAATCAAATTTTATATTGATTTATTATATATGAAACTGTTAAAGCTTAAGATTACTATTTAAATTGTGCTGTGATTATTCCAACTAGAGTTTCAATACTTTCAGATGATTCTCAGTATTATAAAATTGTGATCAAAAATTGATCTTCGAGTGTTCACTAGTGTTAGATATTTACTTAATCCTTTTTTAGCAATAACTTTTGTTCACTTCTGAGTTAAACACAAGTCATTATTAACATTCTGTTTATAGCTCTTCTCGTCTTTTTACTATGATTGCCAGTACTTTTTGTCCAAAGTGTTAAATTGGGAAAACGGCAGTTTTATAAAGAGAAGGCATTTAAACTAGTTTCTTAAATGTATCATTGTCATTTTTTATGGGTATGGGTGTTTTGCATGCCTGCTTGTCTGTGCACCACCTCTGTGGCCTGTAGTGGTGGAGGTCAGAAAGAAGGAGGTGTTGGATCACCTGGAACTGGAGTTCCAGATAGTTGTGACCTGTCATGTGGATGCTGGGAATTGAACCTGGGTTTTCTAAAAGCACAGCCAGTACTCTTAACCCATTGAGCCATCACTCCAGCCCCTAGAACTGGTGTTTTAAAGCAGAACAGATGTGATGCTGTCTTTGGGATTCTGGAAAAGGGTTGAACTTGTTTTTTGACACTAGCAATAGCTTGTTGATCAAGTTCCGTATTAGATGCAGCTAAATAGCGCTGTAATCTCCTTCTGCGGTCCTGTGGTCAGTCGCAAAGAAGCTGATGAAAGTCAAGCAGAAACTTGGATTTGTTGGCATTTTGTAGATGACTTCTAGGCATTAAAAAAAAGTTATATTCTTGAATAGCCTTTTGTGTTCATACTACCTGACACACAGCCACATAAAATGCCAAATATTACATGTCTTTGTGTGCATGTATATTTTCTAACTATACTGAGGTCCCCCCACAAAAAGTATTGCCATACTTGGTGCCCTTAGCTAGCTTGCAACTTGCTATTCGTTTGTTTTTTTTTTTTTTTTTTTTTTTGGTTTTTCGAGACAGGGTTTCTCTGTAGCTTTGGAGCCTGTCCTGGCACTAGCTCTTGTAGACCAGGCTGGCCTCGAACTCCCAGAGATCCGCCTGCCTCTGCCTCCCTAGTGCTGGGATTAAAGGCATGTGCCACCACCGCCCTGCGCAACTTGCTATTCTTGCAGTCCTGTGCCTTACCTACCTAAATGCTGCGCACTGGTGTGTGCCATTGTGTCTGGTTTTTATTTTTATGTTCCTTGGGCCTTGATTTCTTTACATATGGCTAAAAATAGCTTCAGAGATTCAAATTGAGGGTTCTGCTACCATCCCACCATGATTGGATTTGGTCTCTGGGTCTTCTAGAGAATGCACAGAGGCACATAAACTCAGTGCTACAGGGAGCTGTGCTGATAGCCGTGCCGTCCAGTGTAATAGCGTATTTCAGATGTGGTGGAAATAAGTGCATCTTTTTTCCTCACTTAGGCTATGTTCTGTTCAGGTTTTCTTTCCACCATGAGACACTTAGTATTTCTCTGACATCTCCAAACACATAGCTTTACAGCTCATTTCCTTACTAAGCCTGTTCAGTTGTCATGACTTTATAGTATTTAAACCATTTGTTTTCATGTGACATAGTTTATCACTTATGCACAGTGCTAATGCTTTGCTCTCTTAGTGTTCGTATCTCTCTCAGTTGAACTGTGCAATGAATTCTGTTTATTGTCTTCTGTGTGGTCCTTTATATCCATTTTAAAACTTCCAGCATTCCCAACTGATATCTTTGTTTTCAAAGGAATGCAGTGGCATAAATCATTTGTATCTTCTAACCTTATTTACAAAATTAAAGAAAAAATTTGCAATTTTATCTTGTAGCATAACAGGTAAAATGTATTAAAATTTCTGAATTATGGAGAAGAGAAACCAAATAGTAATAGAACATTACCTAAATCAGGAATTTTAGATATTGCTTTTGCTATATATAGTCTTCCTGACAGATGATGTAAGTAGAATGTTTTCTGTGTTAGATATCAGAGAAACCAAGTTCATCTTGCCTAGATTCTTTCCTAAGTATGTGTTGAAAGAATCTTTTAAGACTATTCCAACAACTCTTATGCAGAATTCTGCCTTATTAATTTTTTTCATTACTCATGATCTTAGAACAAAATAATATATGACATTTTAAAAGACATATCCTATTAGTTAATAGCTCATATTGGGAATTTCATAATTACATAACACTTCAACAGAATGAAGGGTGATTGTTGGTGCTGTGTTTTGACAAAACATATATATGATTTGGTATTCTGAAATATAATTGCTAGGCAAAGTAACATGTAAAAGCTTTGTTTAGTTCACCAACCTCACTGTCACTTCTAGAGGCTTCTTCAGTCGGTTCTCAAGTGAACGTGTCAGCAGAAAGTAACATTTAGTGCAATTTATAATTAATGTCTTACAAGCCCTTAGAGGCTGAGGAGGACCAGAACTCAGTGGTAGAGCAGAACTTAGTGTGCACAAGGCTCTGGCTCCATCCCATGTGTCACATAGTAGTGACAGTTGTGTGTAGGAAACAGTGAGGGTAGAATTTTATCTTTGAGTGGGCATAATGACTTTATATCCTACTAACTGTGTAGTTTAAGAAGGCTTAACAAGTTTTATTCTAGGAAATGCGTACTTTTCAGCTAACATCTAAAAAACTTAAATTGGGTAAGAATTCTCTTATTCCTTAAATACCACTGCAGTCCCGAATGTGCCTCATGGGTACCCGTCCTCATCCCTGTTAAACATACAGTGTAGCAGGTAAGGTCCTTGGGAAGCAGTTGGAAGCAAAGATAAGTAGGCTCAAATTAGTTGCAACCTCACACATCGGACATTTAAGAAAATGGGAGTAAGTGGCCTCAGTATTCTCGTGCACTCCCCCATAAATTGTTCAGCACACAGGAACACAGACAGGCACTTTATTATGTTCAACAGTTGCCATGGATATATTCACATAGACAGCTTTTGTGATCTTTGTTCTGTTTGTAATACCACTGTTTTCTCTTACTTGTCATAGCAAAAGCAGAGAACTCAGGTTTCAGTGGCTTATTTATTTTCATATTATGTGTACAGTACTCAGTGGATTCACTATGGTCTCTGTATGCCTTTTCAGGGTGAAAACAGGCTGAGAGGAAAATTATGGTGGTAGATAGTGAGAGTTCTTCAAGTTCTACTTGGAACTAACACACAGAACTTTTGCATATGGCGGGTAAAAGCAGGGTGGTGAAAGTCAGACCTGTAACCATTCCACAGGAGTAGACCCAGTAAAGGAGGAGCAGAGTGTAGGACGCTAATCCAGTCTGTCAATTCCCATCTTCCAGAGCACTGTCTACTGCACCTGATGTGGGAATGATTTCTTATTAATAAAGAAACTGCCTAGGCCCATTTCATAGGCCAACCCTTAGATAGGTGGAGAAAACAGAACAGGATGCTGGGAGAAAGAAGCTGAGTCAGAGAGTCGCCATGGTTCCCGCACTCCAAGCAGATGCAGGTTAAGATCATTCCTGGTAAGCCGGCTCGTGGACTACATAGAATAATAGAAATGGGTTAGATCAATATGTAAGAGCTAGCCAATAAGAGGCTAGAACTAATGGGTCAGGCAGTGATTAAAAGAATACAGTTTCCGTGTAATTATTTCGGGACATAAGCTAAGCTAGCCATGTGGGCGGCTGGGTGCAGGGGACGCAGCCTCGCCGCTCTTATTTCAACATGCACCTGCCTTTCCTGTTTGTAGTGGAGAAATAGGTTATTTTGTTTATTATTTTATATGAATCTCAGTTTTTATGTTAATTACTGTATACATAGGACAGGAAATACAAGGAACATTTAAATCAGTGATAGCATTCGTATCCATGCTGGTATCCTGTTGTAAGGAGGCCCAGACTCCTGAAATAATCACACAGAAACTATATTATTTAAATCACTGCTTGGCCCATTAGCTCTATCTTCTTATTGGCTAACTCTTATGTCTTAATTTAACCTGTCTCCATCTGTGCATCACAAGGTCGTGGCCTGCCAGTAGAGTTTCAGCATGTCTGTCTCCAGCAGCAGTAGCTCCATGGCTTCTCACTAACTCCTACTTTTTTCTCCCAGCATTCAGTTTAGTTTTCCCCGCCTACCTCTATTCCCTATGCAGGCCTAGGACAGTTTCTTTATTAACCAATGGTTTTCACAGCATACAGAGGGGAATCTTACATCAGTATCTTGTTGTAATTGATGCAAAAGTAGGCTGGCAGAAATATAGAAAATGTATTTCTCATTTTTTATAGAGTGACATTATATGATTAAGGAATCAAAATGGAAATTTTGAATGACACATTGTTTATATTTCATGACCAATGTGTTGTAAGTAGACTAAAACTAGGCCCTCTGTGTCTGGGGGTTTCTATTGCTATGATAAAACACCATGACTAGAAAACAGGGAGGAAAGGTTTTGTTTCAGCTTAGGAGTTTTCGGTAACAGTCCTTCACTGAGGGAAGTTGGGGCAGGAACGTAAACCAGGAGTGTTCTCTTTCACAGTGACTCTAGTTTGTATCAAGTTGGCAGAAAACTAGCTAGCATACTCTGTGTTCATTTGAAATTCTATGAAGCATTGCTGTATCTCCCCTGCCCTAGACATTTTCTCACTTGTAAACTAGCCTGGCCCTGAACTGCACTAATCCTCTGCCCTTTGCTTCTCAAGTGCTGAGGTTACATGGACATGTGGTAGGCATGGACTACCACACTGAACTTCAGTGCTTTTGAAGTAAGATGTTTTTACTTTACATGCAGTAAAAACATAAAAATAAAAGCATACCTAAATGTTTTCATTTTGATGAAGTAATATACAGTATACATCTTGTTTTTTTCTGAGTGTTTTGTTTTGTATTGCTCTTCAAAAGCTACATTCTGTGGTCAGTACAGACTGTTGTAGGAATGTTGAGCACGAGCTGAGTTTACATATAGTGACCTTATGCCCTCCCTCTTCCTTATAGGCATGTTAGTATTTATGTAATGTTAATGAGGCATCCGTTCTTATATTTGTTAAAAGATGATTCTCTGGTTCCAGTGGGTGCACAGATCTGCCACACAGATTTAGCAGCTTAGAATCCAAAACCACTATTCCTTGGAAATTATTGGGATGACTATAGATAAATCTTTGTAGAAGTGCACTTACACTATATCTCAGTGTGTTAGGGGCCTGCTTTGCTTGCGGATTGTGGGTTTTAGCTCCAGCACTAGAAGAGTTCTCAGCATTCTTTTTTTTTTTTTTTGGTGGGGGGGAGGCTCACGTTCTGTTATCTAGTTTGTATTTCTTGAGTTTATTTTTGTTTGCAGATTCATTTTTTTAAATTTTGTGTGGTCTACATTTTTTGGTTTAAAGAAATTTGTGGTTTTTGGAAGGAAGACTCTTTCCAAAGTGCTTTATAGAGAACTGCCCATTCACTGAGCAGACTGTTCACTGTTTGTGATGTTCTGGTCACAGACTGTTCCTGCCTGGGAAGAACTGTGTTGAGCGTGTCAGACAGTAAATACCCTCCATAAGTGTGACCGTGGAGGTTTGTGGTGGACTTATACATTATTAATCTAGGTTCTACTTCAGATATAAGCTTTTAGAATTTGATGACATTATTTATAGCCCTACGCCTCTACATGAGCTGCTCAAAAGTACCTCATTAAGAGCTTGGCAGCTTAGGTCTGAGACAATAATACCACATACACGTTTCTAGTACATTTGTTTCCCCAGTGTAAAAGGGAAAAGTACTTCTCTTGTCTACACAAATGAAGGAGACTGTTGTGCTCAAGTTGCCAGGAGTCACTGCAACGAGAGAGAGAGTAGAAACTCAACAGGAATGGGCCAGAGTCCCTCGCTTGTTGCTTGCCCATCTTTCTGTGAGACAAAATCCTGCTCATGCGTCTCACCTTTCAGGCAGTTTCCTCAGCTTAGAGGGGGGAAAGGTCTCAAAATAATTGGAGTATATAGACAACCAAGTTAGGCACATCAGAGGTAGCCTCAATAAACCACATTTAAAAGTAGGAGATTGTTGGGGATTTTTGTTGTTGTTTTAGTTAAAATGATGCAGACACATTTTGCCGGGTTCCGTTCCAGGGTCACGGACTCGGGGTTGGTTTGCCTGCTGCCTTCAGTCTTCTCCCTGCTCTGCAGCCCTCTATTCCAGCTTGTTTTGCCTCACTGCAGACAGCATCCAGTTTACAAAATACCTGTGAAAATTAATCTGTTCAGCTTACCTTAATAGGTGGATTTTTCTCTCCTTCTTGCTAACTCCCAAATCATGCCATGGAGACTTATTATTAATTATGAAAGCTTGGCCTATGGTTGAGGCTTGTTGTTATCTAGCTCTTATATTTCTTTTCATCTATGTTCTTTTACATGGCTTGGTTACCTTTCCTTTGTAATATCCATGCTACTTCCTATGTGTCTGGCTGGCAACTCTCTGCATCTCTGTCGTCCTTCTTCCCAGCTCTTCTTCCCAGCGTCCTCTTTGTCCCCCAAATCCTGCCTACCTATTAGCTGTTCAGCTTTTTCTTAAACCAATCTGAGTGACAAAATCTTCACAGTGTACAAAAAGATTATCCCACAACAGTTTACTGTAGTTGCTGTGACTTTAGTATACAAAGAAGGACTTGTAGGGGATAGGAGTCTAGATCACAAATCTACACTGCAGTGAGACAAAGGTGAAGGGGAGAAACAGAGACTGTGCACTGCACTAAACAGTCATGGCGGATGACAAACACGGTGTCGGGAAATGTTTAAATGGCAGTTTGCATTATTAAGTATTGAAAAGCTTATTTTTAACTGTGCTACCTAGAATTATATGTCATTACTAAATATTTGCAGTGCAACGATTTTAGAGATTTTCAGTTCTAGTATCTGAAATTATAGAATGATACAAGATGGTCTAAAGAATGACACCATGATAAACTTTGCTTGTTTGAGCCTCTTCCTCTGTATCCAATACTTTAACTATTTTTGTGGGAAGTTTGGTTTAGAATATGTATCCATAACCTATATAAAAGTAATTAAATATTAGATAAATAAAATTTCAGTTCAACTAGAACATAATGTTGGACAGGTAAGCTTTACCTTACTGTCCACAAAACAGAAAGCTGTATGAAAATTTGATGTGTGATACCAGGATGGTTGAGATTATTGGAGTCAAAATAATAGAGTTTAAAGTTTACATTAGAAATTAATGGTGCATCAGTATTACCAAAGTCTATCATAGAATTATAATCCTTTTGAAAACTTATCGTGTGTGTGTGTGTATGCACATGTGCATACGCGTGCCATGGCATGCACGTGGAGTTCAGAGGACTACTTTTTGGCACTCAGTTCTCTCCTTCCACTTCAGGTTGTGGGGTCAAACCCGGCCTGCGCAGCACGTGCCTTTTCCTATTGCACAAGTTTGCCAGGCCTAATTGTACTCTTGATAAGTAACGTTTGGGTTTATAGTTCATATTTCACATTTGTACGCACCATCTCATCTAAGAATGTAAGTCCTAGTGCCCTGTACTGACAGCTCTCACGGGCTCTTTGCCTTTTCCCAGCTTAACACATAGGTATTTCCCCAATACACGGTCAACGCTAACTTTGTATGTTTATTACTCTTTAAGCATGAGATCCAGAAATGTCTCACCCTGCATGACTGAAACCCTGTCCTCCTTGATTCTATCAACTCCCCATTTCCTCAATCAACCTGCTCCTGCCACCCACAATTCTATACCCTGTGTCTAAGTGCTGAGATGACTAGATTAAATTCTAAATATAATTGACATTATGCTGTACATGTCTTTCTCTCTGTGTCTTATTTAGTGTAATGTCCTCCAAATCCATCGATGTCATCCCAAACGACAAACATCTTAGTAGGACACTATATGGGTGTAGCACATTTTTCTTATCCATTTGCTGGTTGGTGGCTTTGCAAGGTTCCATGTCTTGGCTGCTGCGAGTGATGCTGCAGTGGACTTGAAAGTACAGATACCTTTTGAGACTCTGGTTTCCTTTGCTTTGAGTGCCCAGATATGGTTTGGTAGGTCATATGGGAATTGTATGTGCCATTTATTTCAAATAATATCCATACTGTGTTCTATAGTAGTGTAAAGTGAAATTATTTCATCACAGCAATCCTTGGCTTTTTGCTCACCTGGGATACTCTAGCATCTTATTTTGACTTGGGAATTCTAAAAAAGTTATTTTGCTGCAAATGTTGATGCCCAAACTTGTGTTTCTGTTATGGGAAGGACCAGGGCTACACAGAGAAACCCCGTCTCAAACAAAAGAGAGTCATCTGCTAAGCTAAGAAGTTTAGAGTTTGTCTTGTGACATTGGTGGGGGTGTGGTGGAGGATATGATTTGGTTTATTTTTAAATAGGATAAAGAAAAAAACACAGCTGTTTCTCTCCATATGTGTTTAAAGGAATAATCTTAGCCCTCTTATGGAGAATGACTAACATTTACTGCTTCTCAGTGGACTGGTTGCAAAATTCAAATCAAGGATGAAAAAAAAAAAGTGTCACTGTGACAGCAACCTTATATATGTAAAAAATAGACTAGGGAGTAAGCCAAGAACTGCTAACAAAATGAAAGTAGGAATTGGGAGAAGTTTGTAAGGCACCTTACAGACACTGCAGGGTAGAGCTACGGGGAATTGTTAGAGACAGCAGAACAGAGGCAGTGGAAGCAGCAGTGACAGCAGAGATCTTAAGACATCTAAGGTAGAAGTTTTAGAAAAATACCACATTTCAACTGTTGGCCCTTATTTTCATTTTGTTAGCCTTCAAAATAAAAGAAAGCAGAGAACGAAATAAACCCTGAATTAGTATTTGAACCCAGATTAATTGAACTGTATGTCGCAAGCAGCAAAAGCTTTTCTTTTACTATATGCTGCCATACCTGGCTCTGTCGTGCCCCTAAAAACACCTAGCTGTGCTCATCTCCCACGTTAGCACATCCCAGACAGCTGGTAAGACCACAAGCGGGAATAGTGCCAGGTTATACAGAAATGTATTGAAACGTTTGCTCGTCGTGTATAATTTAAAATCTGTTTTACTGTTTAAGTTTCATTATATAAATCTATCACTTTCCCTAGAAAACTGCCATTGAAAACCATGATACTGGATAATGGCAAAGAGCACATCTTATTTCTCTGCTTTGCCACTGCCAGCTGTGCCATATTGAACGAAGTCCTTGGTACACTTCTTTATTGATGAAGTGAGTGTAAACAGAGACTGCTCTTTCATTTCCCTGCAACTCAGACCCAAATAATCACACAGAAACTATATTATTTACAACACTGTTTGGCCTATTAGCTCAGACTTCTTGTTAACTAACTCTTGCATCTTAACCCATTTCTATTAATCTGTCTATGTATTGCCATGAGGCTGTGGCTTACCGGGTAAGGTTCTGTTCTGGCGTCTTTCTCCTTTGACAGCTACATGACATCTCCGTGACTCCACCTACTCGCCTCTATGTCACTTCCAGCCTGGTTATATTCTGCCCTGCCATAGGCCAAAGCAGCTTTATTAAAAAAAAAAAAAAACCAAAAACAAAACAAAACAATAAAAGCAACATATACAGAAGGACATCTCACATCAGGTAAGGATGAAAATAATGCCCACCTTTAAAGGATGTTCATGTTTTGGAGAAAAAGTTTAGGTTAGTCCTGGCGGTAGCCAAGTAAAACTAAAATATCACTTACTATGTCCAAAGCCATGTTTAAGATGTAAAAATAGTGACATTTCTTCTGTTAGTTACTTTTCTGTTGCTGTATTAAAATATCAAGACCAAAAACAACTTAAGGAAGAAAGAGTTTATTTTAGCTTACGATCCATAGGACAAGACCCATCATGGCGGGAAAGGCATGGTAAGGCACGATATGGTAACAAGATGCCAGCTGATTACATTTTTATCCATTGACAGGATGCACAGAAAGCGGGGAGAGCAAACAGGAAGCCAGGTCAGGCTCTGCACCCCCAAGCCCTCCCTCAGTGGCATACTTCCTCCAACTTTACCTTTGAAAGATTCTATAACCTCCTCACACAGCACCACCAGCTGGGGACCTGTTGTTCAATGGATGAACCCTTGGGGGACATTTCTCATTCAAGCCACCACACCTAAAACTTGTTCTGGTTACCTCACTTTTGTTACAGAAAAACAGTCCTGTTAATAAACAGTAGCATTCTGAACACACACTGGAGATCCCGCGTTTCCTTTGTAGGAAAGCAGATTTCATTATCTTTTTGTTCAGTCATCATTGACTTTTTGTCAAAAATTTGGCCCCAGTGTTCTTAATACGACTTGAAAGGCTTGATTGTATAAACATATTACCTCTCCTTTTCATCCTTCAATTTGCTCATCAATAATAGAATTAAGGCCTTGCATATTCCTCCCTCAGGAGACAGCCATCTGTCTTATCTAACAGGATCAGCATAGTTTAAATCTTAATAGCATACTGAGCGAGGGTGTCCAAGTAGACAAGAATTCTCTCTGTCTAGTAAGACTGGTGTCCAAAACCAAGGTAGTTTGCCAAAATGACAGATTTAGGTCTAAGATGTGTGCTTTGAGAAATTGATGTTCTAAGTTCCTTCTGTATGTGTGTTTCTCGAGAGGAAAGCATACCTAGAAGGAATTTGTCTTAGTGGCTGGTGGGGGTTTACCTGAATCTGACTCAGTCACTTTTAGATCTGCATAATAACATGATTGCCTGAGTATTTCTTGAGTGTGTGCAGTCATTCAGTCATAACTAATTAATGCCTCCCACCACAGTATTGCTTTGTATTGCTCTGAGGTTAGAAGCCGCCAACTTCTAAGGGGTAGAATTTCCCCCTGAATTTTGGATTATTTTCCTATCAGTATTTCATCTTTTAGTTTTCATTGGAATCTAAGTGCAGACTTTTTTGCCACTGTTATGTTTTGTGAAATGACTGTTTGGGATATCTATATGATACACCTTTATTATTTCTGTGCTTTATTTCTCATGGGATGCTTTCTAGAAGGACATTAGAAGGAAATGAGCAATGGATCTATCTTATCCAAAGTTACAGTTATTGGAAGCCCTATATTTACTGCAAACCTGTTAAAGACATTGCTCATAATTTTACATTTGAGAAAGTTCTGAGCTTTCAATGGGAAAATATATATTGATGTTAAGGATGTATTTTCACAACAGAGGTTGGAGGTAATGTGGTATGTGCTTAGCATGTGTGAGGCCATGGATGCTGGTACCAGAATCCAGACTACAAATGTTGGGTATTCTTGAGCACATAAGTCAGGGCATATCACAGAATAAAGTTAGCTTGCTGAGTATGAGCCTGTGATTTTATGTGTGTACATGAATAATGTGATCTTAACCGTTAAAAAGACCTCTGCTGGTATTTTATAGAACATGTTGCAAGTGTCCATGCATTATCTGAGTGCCTGACATGCATGAGGCCCTGGCTGCCGCCCGTGCAGTAACAACCGTGCCTGTTGAAGATGCCTTGCACATCACCTGTTCTCTCGGCCCTGCTCTGTCATGTCATAGCTAACCTTGTGAAGCTGCATTTTAATATTTTCTCTTCCTGCTGAAAGGCTCCGTGCATCAAAATGAAGACATTTGTATTCTGTATCGCATTGCCGTCGCTTTAGCTTACTGATGGTATTGTGTTTCTAGTTGGTTGCAAATGGTGATTTTTTTCTCTCTTCTTCAGTTTGCAAAACTATGTGACAGAAAATCTGTAGCTAAATATCACTTTATGATTTCCATCTGTTCGAGTACAATGGTGTTTATGGCATAGTCCAGATTGCAATGTCATAGAAATATCCTATTATAGCAGATAGAATTTAAAATGATCATTGTATGTTCTAATGAGAAAACATTTTTAAACAAGTGCTTCACTTAATTTCAAAGTAGAATAGCTGAACACTCAACTTGATGGCAGCATCTGTTCTTCAAGAGTGTTTGTGCTGTCAACAGTAAAAACTTGCCTTACTTTAATAGAAATCCATCAGTTTGCTGCCTGTGTGGGAATCAGTAATGGAAGTGGGATGGTCAGAGAGTTGTTAAAGTCAACGTGAATACCCTTAACTTTGTATTGGCATGGCATTGCTGTCTGCTCTTTTTGTAGCAGTAGGGTTGGTGATCCTATTTTGGCATACGACAGTGTAATTTTTGGCAGACTTTCTTGGGAGAGAAAGTTTACATGTGTCAAATAAAAGCAGTTCCCATTATCACAAAGAACTCTGGTCACATCTAATTTCATTGGCCTGAAACTGAAGGCTGGGGACAGAAGTGTGCGCTTTCCTCTGTTACCAGCACAAGCATCTCATGCTCATGTCTGCGTAGATGCTTTTGCCTTTGTGGGGAGGTGGGCAGGGGGAAGGCACCTGCCACCAGCACCAAGCTTAATAACTCAGGTTGCTCTGGACCCTGTAGAGGAGATAAACAGGTCTTCAAAGTTGTCCCCTGACGTTTCTCTATATGGGTGTCTCAGGATGTGTATGCATACAAAATAAATAAACATGTAATTTAAAACAGAAGAGAGTGATGCCCTGCTTAGTATGTGGTGTCCAGGTTCACATGATGAACTAGAAGGTAGACTGTTATGCTGTGAGGCAGTGCATGGGATTGGCGGGATGGGCTAGTGGACACAGGCTCAGCAGCATTTCTTTGGGAGATTAAAAAAGAACAGTCGATTATTGTTGTATGTTTATTTATGCAGGTGATTGAATTCAGGGTCTCTGTCATATAATTGGTTGATTAAAATAAGTGGGAAATACAGATACTTATATTTTTAATTTTTTAGTTTTTTTAAATTTAGATTTATTTCTGTGTATGAATGTTTTGTCTGTGTACTACATGCTTGTCTCATACCTATGGTAGAAGAGGGTGCCTGGTCCCGTGGAACTGGAGTTACAGACAGTTGGGAGCTGCCATGTGAGTGCAGAATTCAACCTGGGTCTTCTGGAAGAGCAGCCAGTACTCTTAACCACTGAAGCATGTATCTAGCCAACTTGTATTTTTAAATATAATTTTTCCTTACATAAAAACAATTCCTTTAGCTCTCATACTATGATTTTTAAAATTACCAACACAGTTTTTGTGCTAGAGAAAACAGACATTCTCATTGCTTTGAGAGATACACTTTTCTGGAAGTCAGATTTTCAAAATGTAACAAATCAAGTTTAAAATAGGACTTCATTTTTGCTGCCTTAAGTTTATCATGAGAGCAAAATTACAAGCCTTTAGTCTGTTGAAGTTAGAGCAGAGTGGACTTATAAAGATTAAGCTAAGTCTGTGATTTGGAAGGCATGGTTCTGCTTACTGTTCACCTACTTTAAGTTTTTATTTTTAGTAATTTATATTGTTTTCATCCTCCTCATTGCTATCTGGTTCTGTTATTGTACAACAGTCTTGCTGTGTCTGTGTAGTCTAGGCTGACCTTAGACTTGCTGGATAGGATACTCCAGGGTTGCCTCAAACTTGGAATTCTTTTGTGTCTATGTCCTAGTGACAGGATTGCATAATGCTCTCTTTTAGCTGCTTTTGACAAATCTGTTATTAGTATGTGAAGGTGGGCCCAATAAGACAAGAGAAACAAAAACACGAAATATACATGTGAAAGCCTGTATAATTAAAAGTCAGTGCTCATGGATATTCTGGACGAACAGCTGGTTCCGTTTGGCCATCTGTGATTACTGTCCTTTGTAAAAAATAGTTTTCTTCCTTTCATCTGACTCATTCCCAGTCTTTCTAATCTATTTTGTTTGTTATAATCCTGTTTTATAATCATGATGGGCCTCTAGAATGAAAACTAATAAGAATAAATGCCATTTTTAATGTTCTAATAAATACTAGGAACTGAGTTCATTACATCTTTAAGAATCATTACAGATACGTTCAGGACATAAATAGAATTATAAAATGGATCTCTGCATATTTCTCACAAGCCGTGGCAGCCATCAGCTCAAGCTCGTTCACGTTTCACTTGTACCTTTGCTCGTTTGTGGCATATCTCAGGGCTCGTGCTGTTTTGTTCGTAACTGCTTTTCAGGGGAATCGAAACAGCAGATGAAGTTCAAGAATCCTGTTAGATGCTTGTTGTGTGATGTTTTATTCCTTTGGACTTTTGGGGGTCCCTCCACCCAGCTCCAAAAAAATTGTACACGGAGGCTTATTCTTAGTTATGAATGCCCGGCCTTAGCCTGGCTTGTTTCTTGCCTTTTCTTAATTTAAATTATCCCAATTATCTTTGGCCTTGGGGCTTTTATCTTTATTTCTGTGTCTCTTTTCTTTCCTTCTTACCCCACGACTGTTTAGCTGGTGGGTAGGTGGCTGGCCCCTGACGTCCTCCTCTCCTTGTTCCTCCTTCAGATTTCTCCTTCTGTTTATACCCTCCACCTGCGACCCCACTTAGCCTTTCTCCTGCCTCACTATTGGCCTTTCAGCTCTTTAATAAACCATTGGGTGTTTTAGAAAGGCAAAGATCACAGCTTCACAGAGTTAAACAAATGTCGGAAACCAGTGGATCTGTTGGAACATGGCTGAGTGGGGGGGTGAGGAGAGGAACAGACAAGAGACAGAAGATGGAGTTGGGAGGGCATCCAGCGAGTACTGCATCCGCCCAAATGTATTTTCATAGCCCTTATATACCCTAAGCAAAAAGGGAGGGCTGTAGCTGGCCGTTTTACTCTCTTATCTTTAGGCAAGCTTTATTTGTTAAAATACAAATGGAATATCAGTACAGAGGGCAAAAGGAACAAACAAGTGTAATTTCTTCCTTAATTCTCATAGCATCCACTAACCACACCTCAGATCAGACATCCTGTTGTCTGTCCTTGAGGATCAAAAATAGGTTTGAACTCTCTGACCTTAAGTCAAGGAGTCAAATCTGTGGGTTCTCATACAAATGCAGCATAAAAAAAAGTAACATCTTAAAATAGTACTCTACAACAAATGCTCACAGGCACAAAGTAATGGGGCCTCTTTGTAGGCAGCAATCTTTCTATGGAGTGCAAAGACTGCCACATAGTAACTGTTTTCTAAGATTCTGTGTAGCTCCTTCCCTGAGGACTAGCTTTGATGGTTCTAGAATGTGCCATGCACGCTTTCAAAGGAGGGAAGCAACCAATTGTCCTACCCAACCATGATTCCTGTTGTCTTAGTGTTCTAATGCTGTGGTGAGACACCATGACCAAGGCAACTCTTATAAAAGAAAGAATTTAGTTGGCAGCTTTGCTTTCAGTTTCAAAGGGTTAGTTCATTGTCATCATGGTGGGCAGCATGGTGGGACATAGGCGGGCCTGGTGCCGAAGAAATAGCTGAGATCTACATCCTGATCTGCAGGCAGCAGGCAGAGCGCCACTGTGCCTGGTATGGACTTTAATACTTCTTAATCCTTCTAATCTCTTTCAAACGTTTACCAACTGGTGACTAAGCAGACAACTATCTGAGCCTGTGGTGACCATTTTCATTCAGACCACCACACCTGTGAACTCTAACAATGACAAACATGACACAGTATTTATTCGAAGGGTACAGTAGGGGCACACATACCTACGTGGTAACCAATGGGTCTCCAATTAGACTTAAGGCCACTCGACAACCAACAACAAGAAGATCATGCTGGTACTGAAAACAGCCAGTTACCCAGGGCTATTGAGTCATGTCTTGGGTCTTTGAGGAGAACCTACAACCACCACTTTACTAAGCCAGGATAATTCCTAATTTTATTCTAAATATTTAACTTATACCCACAGATAATTATAGCTCACCCCTCATCAAAGAAACTTTTCTTGCAACAGATAGAAAACTACAAATAATTAAAATGCAGAGAACAAGTGATCACGTGATATCTGCCCCACCTAACACATCTGCACTGTACCTCCTGTGCCTAAGGCCTAGGGAAAGTCATGGAAGAGGGTGGCAAAAAAGATTCAATGAACAGGAAGTTTGCTATGAGACTACATTTGGAAATACCAGAGAAGCTGCATGCACGAGTCTCATCAATATGACTCCTGCACATGACTTGAACAAGGAAGATACCAATAGACACACTAATGTGGAAGGGAAAAATCCTATGATGCTTCAGCCCTTTACAAAGAACCATGGGAATGCTGAGAGCCTGAGAAATAATCTTCCTCAGCAGAGTCCCACTCATTGGTTATCCACAACCACGAGGTCAGCCCCAAAAACAAACGGAAGTAACACTATACTGACTGCGCTGGTTATATATTTAGGAACAGGTGTGTGTGTGTGTATACACATATACACACACATATATAAAACAGTTAAAGAAATAGATCATGAATTTGAGAGAAGAAAGGGTTGGAGGGAGAAAAGGGAAGAGGGAAAATGATGTAATTATATTTTTTTGAAAAAATTAAGATGCTGTGTAGTGTAATGAAATCTCATGAGATGCTGGAATTCATCTTTCTCTGCGTCTTCAGTGTGTCACCTGTTTGTTCATTTATATTGATATTTTTTGAGACATTGTTGTCTGTTTTTTACTCTAGCTCCATGTTGGAACACCAAAATGTTGTTTTTACTCTTTTTACTGTTTTGGCCTTTTTGGGGAGCCCACCACCCAGCTCCCAAATAAAACATACAGTGACTTATTATTACTTATAAATGTCTGGCCTTAACTTGGTTTGTTGCTAGCCAGCTTTTCTTATCTTAATTTATCCCATGTACCTTTTCCCTTTGGGCCTTTTCCTTTTCTTCTGTGTATCTTCCTTTCACACTCACTCCGTGGCTGGCTGGCTCCTAGAGTCCTCTTCGTGTTCTCCCTTGCTCCTCCTTCACATTTCTCCTTCTGTATATTCTCTCACCTGCCAGTACCGCCTATCCTTTCCCTTGCCTCACTATTGGCTGTTCATCTCCTCATTAGACCGTCTGGTGCTTTAGACAGGCAAAGAGTCACATTCACAGATGTAAAGAAATGCAACATAAACAAAAGTTACACAACTTGAAATAATTTTCTCCAGCAGGACATGGTCTCACTTGCAGCTTTGGCTGGCCTGGAACTTGTAGTTATCCTCTTGACTCTGACTCCTGAGGGGAGGGGGGATAATAAGTTACTATTTCCTGCTACACGTTTTCATTTAAAATGGTTGACTTGCTAGCTTGCATAAAGCTTCTTTTACTTTTGTTTGGATTTGTAGTTCACTCTACTGTTAGAATATTGCTATCCAGTGATGAGTGTAGTGATGGAAGGCAAGGAGGGGAGAGAAATTAGTTCCACTGGCCTGCTAGTTGAGACACCTGGTCATTGAGATGGTATTACTGACCTGGTAAGTAATGCAAAAGTCTCAAATATGCAAAGCAAATTAATTTTCAAAAGAGGCAGTAGTTCTTAATCTTAATGTAAATCTTTAAAAAGTGAGGAAACTACCTACTCCTTGGTCTGTTTCAGAATATGAAAACAAAAATGGAATTCATAATAGGAACGGCTGAGATACCAGTGGAAAAGTAATTATTCCACACACGACAGTGTCATCCCCACATCACATGCACTAATGCACAGAGGGAACAGCAAGTACACAGTATATGCTTGGGGAATCCTTATTCTGCAGCACCATCGAGGGCCTCCAAGACTATCACCTATGGTTCTCCCACATTCCACAGTGAGAAAAATAAATTAACAGTGGGCTGTTAACTTGATTGCGCAAGCTGTATTAATTGTTTTCATTATAAGGTTGTAAATTTGGGGCTGGGGAGGTGGCACAGGGCTTAAGAGCACTGACTTTCTGCAGATGACCTGGGTTTGGTTCCCATCACCCACATCGTGCCTCACAGCATCCGTAAGCAAGCACATAGTACATATATGTACACGCAGACAGAACATTTCTATATTTAAAAGAAGTAAAGCTAAAACAAATTTTTAAAATTTAAATATTTCAGATTGACTACAGTTTTTGATTTCTAAATATGATAACTTGTGTGACTATTTAAGGAACTGCACTTTCAAAACTATCACTCTAGTGTCAGACTGGTACAGTGAGTCTCTTAGAACCCTGAGTCATGTTTTCAAATAATATCAAAGTTTAAAGATTTTCATTTCTGTTGTTGAGAAACTGTCATGGCATTAGTATGCATGCTAAGAATTTCGCTTTAAAATAGTTATCATGGCATTAGTATGCATGCTAAGAATTTTGCTTTAAAATAGTTAATGTACAATCAAATAGTAAAGGATCAGTACCTTTATAAAGGAGCTAGAGTCCTTGTGAGCTGAGTAGTATGCTATCTTAACATTTATGTTAGAGCCAGGTGGTTAATTCCTTTTGCTTACACGTGCACGAACTGCTCCCTGTGTGGGTAACTAAGAATGGAGGTTGTATATTGTAGAGGTTGTAAACTGGACAGATGGGACAAGACCAGGGAGAACGTTCATTGCATATGCTTGTAGAAATACTTCTTCAGAATCTCAGCAGTAGGGAAGCTGGGGCCAATGTGAACTATAGAGGAAACCATTGTCTCAAAAAAAAATTTAAGCTGGGTGGTGATGGCGCACACCTCTAACCCAGATCTCAGTAGGCAGAGGCGGGCAGATCTCAGTGAGTTTGAGTCCAACCTGGTCTAGGAAGTGAGTTCCAGAACAGCTAAGCCGTTACACAAAGAAACCCTGTCTCGAAAAACAAAACAATGCAAAACAAAACGTGTGTACGTGAGTGCGCATGATGTAGAGCTCAGAGGACAACCTGTAGAGGTTGGCTCTGGTTCTCTCAGCCTTTGCCTTTATTTGGGTCCCAGGGATCTAGCTCAGTTCCTCAGATATAAGTGGCAAGTAACTTTACCCACCAAGTCATCTGAGTAGTCTGTACCTTTTACTTTTAATACATGAATGTCAAATCTAAGAATTATAAATAAGATTTAAAAATTTTGAGTAATTTTTATCAAATAATCTTATGTCTAAAATTTAATTTTTATTAAGATTGCCTTGTTATATTTAGATTTATTTCTAGGTTATCTTAGGCCACCTACCCAAATTTAAGAAACTGGCCTACATTAAAAATAAAATGGGGACCAAAGAGATGGCTCAGCAGTTAAGAGTGCCTTCTGCTCTTCCAGAGAACCTGAGTTCAGTTCTAAGCACCCACATGATGCAGCCCACAAACCCACCCCCTGTAACTCCAGTTCTAGAGCTGATAACCTCTGGCCTCTGCAGGCACCAGCATATATGTGCATATAAACTTGTAGGCATACACTCATACATATAAAATCAATAAAATGAAATAGCTTCAAAATTAGAGCTTTGTGTAAAAAGGTAGTCAATGTCCTGACCGCTCAACTAGTTGGGTAGCCTTGTTTTTAGATTTAGCTTAAATGAACAAACCTTAGCACAGACTCTATATTAATGCAAACACCTCCTAGTCACAGAGAAATAGAAGCGAGAGTGCACTGTTTGATGTCCTACAACTGATCATTACTCCCTCGAGGCGTTGATCTTGGGTATTAGAGTGTCACACCGTCGTCACCTGGGCTTTTGATAGACCGATTCTTAGGTCCTGAATGAGTTCCTGCAGCATTCATTTCAGGCGGCCCTGATGCAGGCTCCTATGGAGAACCTCTGCCCTGGAATGTGGTGCCTTTCCAACTCCAGCGAAACGTCGAGCTTGCAGCATGCTCGCTCTAGTTTTGAAACAGCTGCGGCATTAAGTTCTAGATAATGAGCTCAAACCCAGCTGGAGTTGAGTCCTAGTTACTCCTTATTCTTGTTTTTTACTAATGAATGGAGCACCAGGTGCAGCTGCTGCACTGTGGAAGATAATGCAACTTTGGACAGTCCTGGCATTTCTTTCTTGATTTTGCAAAGGCCTTAATCTTCCAGTGGTATTTATCTCAGCACTCAAAGCACATATACTTAATGGCAATTTGTATGTACACTAAAAATTGACAAAAGTCTCTGAATCATTATGCCATTTTAATACCAAAACTAACATTCCAGCCTGATTACAAAGGTTACATTTAATTGAATCCACAGTGTTACGTATTTCCACCACGTCGTAACTTTTTATAGTGTCTTCTTCCCAGCATTATTTGTTTTGGGCTCTCACATCCTCTACATTTCCACCTCCATTTTCACTCGCAAGTGGAGAGGTTCGCTACCTGAACCTCACGTTAGTCATGTGCAGTGGGTTGTACTGAGAGTTTCTGTGCCTTCAAGACACACTCAGAACCAGTATGAGACATAAAACAAGCGTGTGTGTGCTGCAGGTGTGTGTGCTTATCTGTCACGTTATATATTAAATATAGGTGTTTACGACTGAACAGCATAGTAAAAACTGCTTACGGTAATCAACAACCTTGCGGTTGTTCCTGGGAACTTATTTTGCTGTATTCCAAGCAGTTCCATTTAGTGAGGAGACCACTCAGTCCCAAAATAACACACAAAAACTGTATTAATTAATTCACTTGTCACTTGACCCATTAGCTCTAGCTTCTTCTTGGATACTCTTCCACCTTAATTTAACCCATTTCCATTAATCGGTGTATCGCCACGTGGCAGTGGCTTACTGGGTAAAGTTTTGTCTGCCTCCAACCGGGCTTCATGGCTTCTCTCTGACTCTGCCCTTCTTTCTCCCAGTATTCACTTTAGTTTTCCCCCCTAGCTCTTTCTGCCCTGCTCTGTTATTGGCTCAAAGCAGTCCTTTATTAACCAGTGGTACTCAGAGCATACAGAAGGGAATTACGCATCACCTCCCCTTTTCTGTTTAAATAAAAAGGAAGGTTTTAACTTTAGCATAGTAAAATTACATATAACAAAACAATTATCAAGCAAGAATTACAGTTGCAATATTTATATCTACTTTATCTTTCATAACTAAGAAAAACTATATATTCTTCAACTCCATCAAGTACTCCAGAAGGATATAATATTACCTAAGTAAACAGAAAGTGTATTGTAAACGACTTCCAAAACTGTAGAATTGACAGAGAAATCTCACTGCCTGGACACTCACCCAAAGTTCTTCTGTACTGTTGTGGCATCCATCTTCAGCCTACAGGCCTTTCTAGTGGAGTCTTCGGAGATACCTTATGTGTGCTTTCAGTAACGAAGAGCAGAATTCCTTCGGCTTCTCGGCACCTGTTGTCCACAGGAATCCATCTCTAATCAGACATTACCTCCCTTGCTGTGGCCCTGAGAGAAAGGCCGGCAGTGCCACACTGCGTTGTCGCCACTGGTGCTGTGCTCTTGAAGGAACGGTCTTGTTCCTGGACCCCTGTGTGGAAGCAGTGTTCTGTCGCTTTGAACCTCTTTGTGTGCCTCTGTGACGATATACTAAGTGTGTATTCCCTCTCCTGGTGTGAGAGGTTGTTGTCAGGCCAGCTTAGGCTGCAGGAGTGAACTGTTTTAAAACCAGAGCAAAGAAAGCATATTCCTGGTATAGCTCTCACAATATTGTTATGACGACTACCCAGCCGTTCACCTCCGGCCCCACTTTGCTCTCACCCCTTCCCCTGTGTCCAAGCTCCCTCAGAGCCATTTCCAGGGCTTTGTGCATGCTCTTCTTTTTGGCCAGATTGTTAGTTCAGTCCTTCTCCAATGCATTCTACCCTTTTTGTCTTCCACAGAAAGGACTTCCTTCCCCCCACCCCCCCAGCCATCTCCTAGGGATCCTTGTGTATGTAGTCTTCCTGTTTTTGCAGCTTCTGTCTCATGCTGCATAGACTTTCCCATAGACGGTTTCTTGGTATGTCAGCAAGGCTGATTTTAAGCTCCCTGAGCTCAAGCGATGCTCCCTCCCTCAGCCTCGCTAGCACTGGGACTCTAGACGCTTAACTGTGCTGGCCCATTCAAGATTTTGTTATAAACTTCATCAGACTTCCCAACATGAGCTCTTCTCCAAAATCTGAAACAATATTCAAGCATTGATAATTAGTTAATAAACCTGGAGCAAAAATGACTTGACTGGTTATAAATGGTCACGGCATTCTTACTGCTTAAAACTGCACAGAAATGTTGTGACTGCTCAGTTCATGTAATTAATTCTTTTCTTCAACATACAGATATATATTAAGAGGCAAATTTGAATACATATGCTGTGGGAGCTCATTTGGCCAATAGCCTTTAAGATACCAATCCACTTGGGCGTGGTCTCTTATACTGTAGATGCATCTGTAAGGCATGCACTCCCTCTCTTGCTTCTGGCTCTCATGTCTGACTGTTAGACTCCGTTCCTGTTCTCACAGAGGACTGTGATCTAGGACAGTGATCTGGTAGTCTCCCCTAAATAAATAACCCTTTGTTATACGTAATTCTGAACTAGTGTGGAATTATTTTGTATCTTCGCCATCATACATAGATGTAAGCATGGGCATTGGGGACAAAAGGAGGACATGAAGTGTGGCTTCTCGAGCTACATTGTCCCAAGACAAGCTTGTCTTCATATCACTGTATAAAACACAAATGAGTTAGACCGCTATGCACTTACTCCCTTCTTGCTTAGCTGTTGTGGGCCCGCTTTTTTTTTTTTTGTTTTGTTTTGTTTTGTTTTTTTGTTTTTTTTGTTTTTTCGAGACAGGGTTTCTCTGT
>NC_022022.1:38286123-38287639 GCF_000317375.1 Microtus ochrogaster | reverse complement strand
TCTCGAACTCACAGAGATCCGCCTGCCTCTGCCTCCCGAGTGCTGGGATTAAAGGCATGCGCCACCGCCGCCCAGCCGTGGGCCCACTTTTACCTCTGGTTTGTTTTGCTTTGCTTGCTCTGTTATGAGCTTTGTGGAATTTAGTGTTTATTTACCCCAGAGAGTCCTGGTTTCAGCTCTGTTCTAGAGTCCTTTCTGTCTCATCGTTTGGTCCTCACCCAAGGATAATGTCTGTATTATCAACAGGGACCAACAGCTTTACCCCACTCCACCCGACTCCACCCTCCTGGAGAGCTTGCCTATACTAATGACCTTGCAGACCTCCTTCTGTTGAGGCAGTCCACCTAGGATACTGCTACAGAGACAGGGCATCCTTTGCTTCACAGTACTGGGTGCTTCTCGATGCCTTTATCCTCTGTCTGTATGCAACATGATAGTCTAGTTCACGAATACTCGGATGTACGTTAGTCTTTAGTGTGGGCTTAAAATGTCACGTACTGTCCCTGTGCCATTGAATACAAATGTCTTAAGAACTGTCCGTGCTTGTGACTTAAGAAAGTAATTACTGCGTTTTAATAGGGATGTACTTACTCTTCTTGAATACAGCTTTATGCAGTATTGTCATGTACAGATTCTTTTGAAAATTAGATGAATTTGTGTTCATTTAAACACATGGAATTGTTCCTGGCCCCAATGTAAGTGCAGTATTTTTTTCAGCTGCTTCTCTTTACTGCTATTATGTAATTCCGTATTCATTATAATAATGTGTATTATTAACTGCTACCCCGGCTTTGTGCTGTCCCCCGTTTGTCATCACCACGTTTGAAAGCAGCCCCATCCTTTCAGGCCCAGCCTGTTCAGCGTGTTGTCCAGACCACTTCTTCCTCCTTCTCAGGTTTGGAAGTATTTTGTTTTCAGAACATTTGTTACAGTGACATTCATTCAGCTCTGTACGAGATGGTAACTGAAATAGGAACACTTAAATACATCTCTAAAATTTGAAAAATAATTTGAGATATAATGCTTTGTTAAAAATTCATTAAAAAGAATGACTGGACTAGACTCCATTATGCTTCAGAATATCCAAGTCATTGAAGTGAGGAAAGAGCAGTGATTGTAGTCAGCACTTGAATTTTTTCACAGTATTTTACCTTTCTCAAATATGTATGTGGCATAATTACTGAGTTATATAGGGTAATGAAGGCTATTTTTCCCCACAAACACTGTCTTTACTGTCCGTGTAGTGATCTACCACCAGCAAGAGAAAACTGACTTGTTTCATAAAAGTTCATGAACAGTACTTAGAATATTGTGCAATTAATGGACTGTTAAAATGATAGGAATTTAAGAATTAATTTGCTTTGGCTTTGATTTTTTTTAACATTAAAAATCAGGAGCAGAAGGAGAGAGAGCACGAGCAAGGAACTCAGGACTGCAAGGGGTGCACCCACACACTGAGACAATGGGGATGTTCTATTGGGAACTCACCAAGGCCAGCTGGCCTGGGTCTGAAAAA
>NC_022022.1:38269803-38284803 GCF_000317375.1 Microtus ochrogaster | reverse complement strand
CCTTTTGTTTTTGTTTTTAATATTATTAAAATGAGCTAATATTTTAAGAGCTGTATCTTGTACTTTTCTGATGGTAAATTTTTAAGTGAAATTCACATAAATTAGCTGTTTTAAGCTATTTAAATTTAGCTGAACGTTCCACTAGCATCTAGTGTGTTCTCTAGGTCACATCTAGTATGTTACAAGCACTACCTCTGTTTACTGTCATAAGTTTCTAGGAATATCTACCTAGGGGTGGAATCGCTAAGTCATAGTCTGTACTTAAAATTTTGAGAAATGTAGAAATGTTTGTTATTGTAATGCACTTGCAGTCTTACCAGGAATGTAGTGAGTGTTCTGTCTGGTTTCTCTGCTTCCTCAGGAACACTGTTTAATAGCAGCTGACACAGTGAGTCCCAAGTGGGACTCCATTGTACTTTTGTTCTACTTTCCCCATGACTGTTCCAAGCATCTCTTTATGGGCATTTCCATTTGTGTATTGTCTTTATTGATTAAATGTTATTCTCGTGTGTGTATGAGCTCCGGATTTCTCCTGTACTCTTGTTCCATCTTATCTCACAAATATTGACACTTTATTTCATTTGTAGTCACTTTAAATGTCTTTTTGAGGCCGGGCGTGGTGGCGCACGCCTTTAATCCCAGCACTCGGGAGGCAGAGGCAGGAGGATCTCTGTGAGTTCGAGACCAGCCTGGTCTACAGAGCTAGTTCCACGACAGGCTCCAAAGCCACAGAGAAACCCTGTCTCGAAACCCCCCCCCCCAAAAAAAAAATCTTTTGGCATTTTATTTTCTGTTCTGTGTTTTTTGTTTTCTGGACTCTTGGACACTGTTGTGTATCTCTGTTTTTTGCATTCTTGTGAATTTTTTTATAATTACCTTTTACCCTGGAATATTTCAAGTACAGTATTTTTGTATACCTTTTTTCAGAGTTACCTCTTTCATTATATAAACATCATGTTTCCCTTTATTGATGTCATTTTGCAAAGTGACAGGAAGTGTAGAAACCACTGCTCCATTTAGGCCTTTTTCTTCTCTTTATGACACTGTGTTAAGTGTTTGCTATGCATGAATTGCGAACCAAAACTCATACTTTAATTTTTGCCTTCTTTGTTTAAGTACACTTTCAAAAACTGAAAAGGAGGGGAGTTCATTATTACCCATTTGGGAGTACTATCCATATTTTTACTCGCCAAAGTTTTTACTTTGTATTTAAAATTTTTGAATTTATGTATGAGTGCTATATTTACATCATTTCCAGCCTTCCTTTTCCTCTCTCCCCCCTCCAACTCCTGTGTTCATCTACTCCCTATCAAATTCATAACCTCTTTAATTATTATTTTACACACACACACACACAAACCCTTGGAATCCATAATCCATTTAATATTGCTCATTTGTGTGTTTAGGGCTGACAGCATGGAATTAGATAATCTATCTAGGGCTTATTACTAGAGAAAACTGATTCTGGTGTCTCAGTGTGGTGGAGACTGCTTGTTCATTTCCTGATCGCCCAGACCCAAAAATAACCACACAGAAACTATTCATTACGCTACTTGGCCAATAGCTGAAGCATATTTCTAGCTAGTTCTTACATCTTAAATTATCACACTTCTATTATTTTATATTTTACTGATGGAGGAAGGCCATTGGTTAATTAAATAAAGAAGCTGCTTGCCCTGATAGGTTAAAACATAAGGTGGGAGGAGTAAACAGAGCAGAATGCTGGGCGGAAGAGGAAGTGAGGTCAGACTCTACAGCTCTCCTCTCGGTGGCAGACGCCTCAGAGAGACACGATGCTCCACTCTCTGAGGCACATGCGATGAAGCTCCGACCCAGGATGGACATAGGCTAGAATCTCCCTGGTAAGCCACCTTGTGGGCTACACAGATTATAAGAAATGGGCTAGTCCAGGTGCGAGAGTTAGCCTAGAAGAGGCTAGATAGAAATGGGACAAGCAGTGATTAAAAGAATACAGTGTCCGTGTAATTATTTTGGGTAAAGCTAGCCGGAGGCGGCCGGGGTGCGGCCCGGGTTCTGGAGACGCAATCTCGCCGCTCATATTACTACATTTTACCATGAGGCTCATGGTTTACCAGTAAGGATCCTGTGGACAGGCATCTTTCTCCTTTGACAGCTACATGGTGTCTCTCTGACTCCACGCACTCTCTCTCTACATCTGTTCAGATTTTCCACCTGGTTTTACTCTGTTATGCCATTGGCCAAAAGCAGCTTCTTTCATGACCAGTGGCAAGAAAACATATTAACAGTATACAGAAGGGAATCCCACATCATCTTAGCAGCCATAAATTCCCATATATGCCTTCATCTTGGGGTAGGACCTGGTGAAATTTCCCCATACCCAGTGGCATATCAATTGATGCTGTCATTCTACAGGACTTGATTAAGTGACCATAATTTTTTAGATAATATGGATACATCTTCCCTGTCATATATGGAAGACACTATCTCACAGTAGACGTCCTGGTTCTCTGACTTGGAATCTTTCTGCTGTTCTGTGTTGTTCCTTTAGGTGTAGGGATTGTTGGAAATGTATCATTGGCATTAGTCGGGTTTTTTTTTCCTGTAGTGTGGATTTCTGTAGTGGGATATACAGGCTTTCGTGTGATGTTTAATTTTGGTGTGCATTTTTTTTTTAATTTGTAAGTTTTCTTATAGTAAGGTGTTTAAAAAAAAAGGTAAAGAACTTAGTTTGGCTCTTCTTTTCCTTACAGAAAGGGCAATCGCAAGACATGAAGTCCGGGAAATTGAGCAGCGGCATACAATGGATGGCCCTCGGCAAGATGCAGCTTTCGATGAAGAAGATGATATAGTCATCATTTATAACAGAGTCCCCAAGACTGCGAGCACCTCCTTTACCAACATCGCCTATGACTTGTGTGCGAAGAACAGATACCATGTTCTCCACATCAACACTACCAAAAACAACCCAGTCATGTCATTGCAGGATCAGGTAATTATCACTTCTGGTGTCCCCTCCATTCTGGTGTTGCGGGGGACGAAGTGACTTAAAAGGGAGCTGAGCCCTGTTGTCAGTTTTTGTGGGGAGGGGACAACCAACTTCTTTCCAAATTTATAATCTTCCAAATACTTGACACATTTTCTTCCATATAATCCGTAGTCAAGTATTTGTGAAATAAGCAAACTGATAAATGGCTAGAAGTTTGGGGCACAGCTTTGATATTCTTCCATATGGAATCCCTTGTTTGTTGGTGGTTTTGAGACAAGGTTTCTCTGTGTAGTCCTGGCTATCCTTGAGCTAACCATGTAGACTAGGCTGTCGTCAAGCTCACAGAGATGCACGTGCCTCTGCCTCCCAAGTGCTCCATTACAGGTGTGCATCACCATGCCCAATGCTTGGTTGTTTTTTTTTGTTTGTTTGTTTGTTTTTTTTTAAACTTGATAAGATGTCTGCAGCAAAAGTTACTTTATCGTCTCAATTTACTATGAGGAAGTATTGGCTCGATACTTGTATGCAGTTCTTTATAGCTTCCTGAGTTTCATCTTTGGTAACTCATGTGCATATTAGCCACAGATTAGCCTCCTGGAGAACAGACTGTGGCTGGTGTCTTTATCAAAATCTTATCTTTTGATTGTCAGGAGTTTGGGATGATCGGGTGGATAGGTACCTTCATAAAATAGTATTTTAAAGTATAGGAGATTGTTAAATGAAATCTAGTTTATTCATCTCTTTCAGAAGTAGTTTACACTTTTCCACACATGTGCAGTGATGACTATAATTATAAATTTCTCATTGTAAATATTGAAGATGATGGGTATTTGACCATCATAAAAAAAAACTAAAATCCTAGGTAATCCCAGATACCACTGAGTGGCTTCAATAGCCAGCTGGTATCCATTAGAGTCTTTCTGCAGCTAGGGCTTCAGCTGTTCGGAAGCAGCGGAACTCGTTTTGTTATGGACTTGAACATTTTCCCAGTGGTAAGTGCATCTATAGCCCTTATACTAAACAGGGAGGGAAGAAAACTCATACGGGTTTTGAAGACTAGTGGTAGATACATATCACCTACCCATCTACTTTTTGGTTGTCTATAAGATAATTTATTTTACATAGAACCCAAAATATATGTCTGTTAGCTAAAACAATTTTCTGTAAATAAAAGGAAACACAGCTTTTTTACACTGTTGGTTATTTAAAAAAACTCATGGTACTGTATATCTCAAGGGACAGCCTACTAAATGTTAATTTTGCATTCCGCGTAGTGGGTTTGCATTTTTGCATTGCATATCTTACCTTGATTTAAAAGGAGCATGTCAAAACAATGTCAGATTTCCTCAGCAGTATTTTTTTATGATTCACTTGTTTGTCCAATTTTTACTTATTTTGTGTTCAACCTTCCGAAGTTTTCTGGCAGCTACCAGGCATCTGGCAGTGACATGCTTGCTTTTTTCTGTCATGAAATGTGAGTGTGGAGACGCTCGGCACACATGACATCAGCACCGTGGCTGCATTTTCCAGTTGCTTTTGGATGGGCTCCAGCCTCTGCTTTCCTTGCAGCACTTGGTATTTATACGTAAGGAGGGCGCAGAGAAGCAGAAGTGCTGGCCTAAAGCAGTCAGCTTGTATAGTGAACAGCACTGAGAGGTTTGTTTGGTTTTTGTTTGTGTTCTTTGTAGACACTTTAAGGAAGTGGTCTTAAGCATTAAATGACATATCCCAAATGTCAGCCAGTAACTCAAAACCTGGTCCTAATTAGGAGTGGCTTACACAGACGTGTCCTCCGATACAGCATGTGTAATGTTTTCTCATCTCCTGTGTAGAAGCCATTTTCTAAAAACAAATCATGTTGGGGCTCCCTATCATTAGCATGGCATGTTTAGAGTGTTTCCCTTACAACCCAAGGAGCTTCATCTGGAAGCAAACTTAAGACTACGTTACTCTGAAGTCAGCTTTTAAGTATTCCATCTTCTATACTATTGCTCTGTTTTAATGTTATATCATAATATTCAGCAAATTAAGGAGAAATTACGGGTGGTTTTAGACCTCTCTAAGCAAATAGCTTCAAATCTATGTCTGACTTTAGTGAGTGTGCTGTTGTACAGACCCTCCATTTAAAGCCCCATTGACTCATAAAAAAGCTGGGGCTGTGATAGGAGACCCTGCTCCTTTTGGATGCTCATGTATCGAAATGGAGCTCATCCAATCCAATCCAGTCCTACCCAACCCAGCTCATCCCACCCAGCCCAGCACTGCATATCATGTATGTACCATACTAGGCACCAATTCCTTACATGCTTAATTACTTTTCTCTTAGTTTAGAAGCAAAACACTAAGCGTGTCTAGCCTAATACAGAGCTGTTCAGTGGGATGACAGCAATGGCCTCCTAGCCATCCTGGAAAGTTACCAGCTTTGCTCTCAAGTGTGTCATTTACCTTACTGAACATGTGATACATATGAAGATTGTGCCACAGTCTTTGGAAGAAATACCAATGAAATGAAAAGCCAGGGCATGTCTTTGAAAGAGATTTATATAATTGACTTGAGAGCCTAAGACACAGAATCAGAAATCGAGGATAATGGAAACATCAGTGATGATAATCTCACCAAAATGCTTTACGTGGACATAACTGAAGAAAGCAGACATTCATGTCTTAGAACATCCTGGGAAACAACTTCCCCTCTCTTTGCTGAAGTTCCAATGTTGTGACAACCAACAGGACAAGGTGCTGGGGTAGAGGCTCAGACTACAGGAGACTAAGGTGTGGAAAGCAAAGATGTGAGATCTGTATGAGAAATGTAGTTGGACATTTGATTTAAAACAATAAGGTTCTTGTTCATAAGCAGTACACAGTGTAAGAATGAAGTGTTGGTGTGTGCTGTTCTCATGTACTTGAGAACAGTGAGTATGTCTACACATAGAGACAGCACACTGGAAGTTGCAATGTATTAACAGTTAAGGATAACTGTCTAGGTAAGCAGTTTGAATGTTGGCTCCATACCGTTTTGCCTTTTCCATAGTGTAGAGTTTGTTGCTTTGGATGGCTTCAAATATGCAGGGATGTTCTACCTTAGCCTGCTGTCTGAAATTAAGCAGTTGGGACAGTTGAAGAAGAAAGGTTTTTAAAGAGGAGATTAATAGAATATAAAGCACAAGAAGCTAAGTGATTAAAATGAAGTGACCTTTGTTAGAGTTTGGTTTTTGAGGTGGCCTTTAATTCAGATGATTAAAAAGAATTGGCAAGGACTGGAGAGGTGGCTCAGTGGTTAAGAGTGTTGATTGCTCTTCCAGAAGGCCCAGATTTGAATCCCAGCACTCATTTTACCTCATAGGCATTGGTAACTTCAGTTCCAAGGGATTCAAGTTTCTCTTCTTGCCTCTGTGGGCACCAGGCATGCATGTATACAGACACACATGCAGCCAAAATACTCATACACATAAAAAATAAAATACCTTTTTTTTTTTTTAAAGAGAAAGAATTGCTGAGAGACACAGCTCTTTTAGGTAAGAACAGTAGTGTGATTGGCAGCATCCTGTGTGTTCCTCTTAAATCCAGTCTCTTCTCATATGCCTAGTTGATTATTTGTGAGCGCTCTTGGTTTAAACATTTAAAGTATCTAGCCCTATAGGACAACACATTTAGATATTTCTATTGTATATGCATGTGTGTTTTGTTAATTTACTCTCAAGCTTACTTGTGCTCATTTTCATTAGAACCTAGATAGTTTTCTATGTTAACTTCTCTGAGCAACATGGCAGCTAAGCATTTGGAACCTTTTATATGTAAGCTAATCACTGGTCAAAGTGCAGGTTCTTACTCTGAAGGCCTAAATGGAGCTTGATGTTCTGAATTTTTAAAAAGCTTCCACTTGATGCTACAATTTGAGGATCAGTGATTTAGAACACAGTTCAATGGTATACAAAGACACATTGAGATCATTCCAGAAAGTTTTATTTATCTTTAAATTCATGTTCTTATTTTCCCTACAGCATCCAAATTTCTTATCCACTAGACGCTAGCCTTTTGGCTCATTGACTGTACGAGGCCTTCCTCACTTCAAGGCCTCTGCTCTTACCTTCTTGTAGAATAAATTTCTCCTTCAGTTGTCTTCATGTTACCCTTTTAGTGTCTTGAACCTTGACTAGCCATCCTGTGCTATATTAAATGCTCCTTCCAAAGTATTGGAACCACATCACTCCTGGTACTAATCAGTTTATAAAATTAGATTACATATTGGTTTTATTTCTTTTTGTTTTCCTCTACTGTAGTGTAAGCCCTTTGAGGGCAGACATCTTGCTTGTCCACTATTTGCCTCATGCCTTGTGCCTCAAATGGGTAACCAAGACATTGAGGATAGTTGATACATCGTTAAATGATGAATGTGCAAACAAATGAGCCAGCCTAGATTTTGGTGGTAGTCCTTAACTGACCACAGCACCGTGGCTCCAGCTATAAGCAGAGTAAATCCTCTGTTGGAAGGTTGATATTTCTTGGGTGATTTAGGACTCTCGAGCAGCTCAGGTCTGAACCCCAGACTCTGTGCCCTCTGTTGCAGCTGAGCTTAGGCTTTTTCTACCCTCTCACTAGTTTTCCTGAGTACAGAGAACCTTCTCTCTGGTTTAGCCTTAAACAATATGCCTATGGCTAGACAAGAAATGTTTATTTAAAGTAAATTCATCAGTAGGAATTGGTGAATAGTAATTACTCAAGTTAATAGTAGTCTTAATCTCAATAGATAGTAATTACAAAGTTGGAAGCATGCCAGGGCATTCAGGGATACCCCAGTCTTTCAGATAGCAGAAGGAGCTCTTTTGTGATTGAAGTCAAGCCTGTCGTGAATGTAGGTCCAGATACTGTTCATGCAAAGGTGCTTTCCTAGCTCTTTCCTTTAGAATTGGTTCAGGTCCGATTCAACAAGCAAATAAATCATGGACCACCACCTACACTGCTTGCTTGTGTTTTCCCTAAAGGTGTCTTGTGATTACTCGCTAGCCTGGCTCTGCTTGAGTTATAAAACCCGACAGAAGTCATAGTTTAGAATCTGCTCCAGGCTAGCCATAAAAACATTATTTTCATGTACTGTATCTAACTACCCTTTCCGAACCATCCTTTTTGATAGCATGCTTCAGTCAGAGTGTGGAAACTTTTATTTGTATTCTCTCTTCTCCCTCTGCCAATGTCCAGTGTTTTCAGCCTCCTAAACGTCATTTGATGCTGTTGGGTTTTATTGCCCTTCGCCTGGTATAAAAGGAAGAATCTGTAAAATGCACTGGGTGACTCAGCCAGACCCTGTGGGCAGCATGCCCTGGCATGGACCGCTAGAAGAAAACAAATGGGGAGAACCAGCGTGTGGTGCGGGAGTGAGAGGGCGGAAAATGATAGGTGGGGAGCGGGGACCAGGTGGGTGGAGGAGAAGTGGAGATGGAAACGGGGAGCATTTGGAAACTAGAGGCTAAATATTAAACATGGCTAAAAGGAAAAGCGGCTCGACAGATACTTTCAAAGGGAGGCCATCCAAGCTGACCTTTTCTAATGGCTTACTCACAGCATCTCCGTGAGACAGCTTGGGGCGGGGTTGAAAGTGACCCCTGTAAAGGGCACTCCCCCGTGCTCCAGCTGTGTTCCAGAGGAGAGAGTGGGAAGTACCACTTAGCCCTGGTCCTAGTTAGGGTGTCTGTTGCTGTGAAGAGATTCATGGCTGTAGCACCTCTTATAAAGAAAGCATTTAATGGGGGGCTGGCTTAGAGTTTCAGAGGTTCAGTCTATCACCATCATGGTAGGGAGGGTGGCGGTTGGGGAGATGGTGGTGAGCAGGTAGATGTGTTGCTGGAGAACTCTACATCTTGATCCAAAAGCAGCAGGAAGTGAACTGTCTCTACAGGGACACACTTCCTCCAACAAGACCATACATACTCCAATAAAGCCACACCTCCCATTGGTGCTGCTCCCTTTGGGAGCCATTTTCTTCCAAACCACATACCCTTCCTGGGCTCCAAAGGCTTGTAGCCATATCATAATGCAAAAATGCGTTCAGTCCAACTTCCAAAGTCCCCATCGTCTATAACGTTCTCATACTATTTAACAGTTTGTATGCTTTTGTAAAGTCAAAATCAAAAAGCAGACCACATACTTCCAATATATAATGATATAGGATATACATTACCATTCCAAAGTGTAGAGGAGAGAGTGCAGTGAGAAAATACTGGACCAAGGCAAGACCAAAAACCAGCTGGGCACACTCCAAACTCTGCATCTCCATGTCTGATGTCAAAGTGCTCTTCAGATCTCCAACCCTTTTCAGCTTTGTTGACTATAGCACCCTTCCTTTTCTTGGACTGGCTCCACTCCCTGTTAGCAGCTCTCCTCAGTAAGTATCCCACAGCTCTGGCATTTTCGACGTCTTGGGTTCTTCAAGGCGATCCAGGCTTCAACTTCACAGCTTCATACAATAGCTTCTCTGGGCCCCTGTTCAGGAAAAGTCCTGACACATGTCTGGCTTTAGTGGTTTTCTGTAGTTGCAAAGGCAAATTCCATAGCCCCTTCTATCCTAAACGTCAGGACCACGTGGCCAAAGACACCAGGTTCTGCTGATTGCTGGGTCTGGAATATGACCCCTGGTTCATCTACACTAGCTTTCTGTTTTCCATGGTTGCCTTCCCTGCCTAGGCTTGGCTGTTCTGGAACTCACTCTGTAGACCTGGCTGTCCTGAACTCAGAGCTCTGCCTGCCTCTGCCTTCTGAGTGCAGAAGACTTTCATTTGTTCTGGCAGTAAAGGCATGCATCACTACACCTGGCTCTTAAACCTTTTCTTAAATTCCTTTTTACATTTTGGAAACTTAGCTGGGTGGGATCTTGCCCTTTATTACATTTCTTAATCTGTTTATCTCCTTGAGCAGAGAATTTAGCTCCGTTTGACTTCCTGGCGCTCCTTTTCTCCTCAGATTTTACATTTCATATTTACCCCTCTCAGCTTGCTCCTTTTCATTAGAAGTCTTCATTTGAGTCACCACTGACAGCCAGATTTCCTCTGCCAACAGAATTAATCCAAGTCTCTTCACCTTAGCCCCAGGCAGACTTCTGACAAGGGCAAAAGCCAGCCACTTTCTTCACCAAAATATCACAAGAACAATCTTAAGGCAACATACTGAAATTCTTCTCATTTGAAGCCTCTTGAGACAGCCCCCTCCCCCCCTCAGTTCAAGATAATGTGGTTTTCGGTGTTCCTTGAAAAGTAAAGACTACAGGATTCCCTTGTTCTTTTCTACCTCTAAAACTCTGGTTCACTAATAAGTTCAGGATTGGATATAGCATAATATTCATGCCTTTTCTCTGCGCCTGCCTCTAACAGACTGGAAGTACTTTAATCTGAACTGTGTGTGAAATGCGTACTTGTAGTAGACTTAAGCCCTCACTGGAGAGGTAGGGGTTACAGAGAATGAGTACAAAGTAGACAGGGTTCACTGCTTCTGCGCCCTCTTTGTTTTGTGTACTGTAGTAGCTGGTGTGATTACCAAAACACCTGCTGGATTTCAGTGTATTGTTTTGTAACAGTGTGAGGATAACCTTGCCCAAAAGTTTCTGTAGCCCTCAGGCCTTCTTTGCTAACACCACAAAACAAGCCTCACATTAACAAAGCTAAGAGCTGGTTCCTAAGCCCATCCTTTCTGAAAGGCTGTTGTTCACTGTGGTTGGGTGTGAGCAACAGCACCTCCTGAAGGGTTATTAGAAGTGCAGAATTCCAGACACTGCTTCAGAACTGCTGCGTCGGGATCTGTCTCCACAGCAGTTCTGGGTGGCTTGGTTTGCATTTTCAAGCCTGAGAAAACTAACAGCCATCTAACCCAACCTCCTGAGATTCCCCATGTTAGAGAGCACAGGTGGGACGTGTCGTTTATCCTCAGAATGCCTCAGGTTCCTAGTGACCATCCTAGGAATGTCTGGGGGCAAGAGAGGACGCTTGGAGTGGACGTCTGACTCCTGTTTCTGTGAGTCTCTTACATGTTCTACTCCATGTTTGTGTGCTCTGGTTCTCTCGGACATCTGCGTTCTCCAGCAGCATTTCCTTAGAATTTCATCTAGCTCCACTTTTGGAAAACATCTGAGTTTCTGAGCATGTCTTACGCCGTGAAAAATTACCTCTTTTCTCCCTTCGTCGTCCTCCTCTTCCTCTTCCTTTTCTTCCTCCTCTTTTTTTTTAAATGAGTGTATTTATTATAAGTGTTTTGCCTGCATGTGTGTTCGTGCACCATCTGCATGACTGGTGACTGTAGAAGCCAGAAGAGAGCATCAGATCCCCAGGAACTGGAAGTACAGGTGGTTGTGAGCTGCCATGTGGATGCTGAGAATCCACCCAGGTTCCCCTTCCTCTGGAAGAGTAGCCGGTACTCTTAACCACAGAGCCAATCTCTCCAGTCCTTCTTTATTTTTGGTAGAAATACTTGATTTACATAGGACCCAACATAATTAGTATTACAAACACATTTCATGTTGTGCATGATTTTGGATGATCTAATACTTTATTTTTCACTTGCCATTTTATATTTTTATTCTACTTGGTGCTGACTTTAAAGAATGAATAGGAAAGAGCACAAGAACCTCATACACATACATGTATGTGTGTGGCTCTCAATGTTACTACCATTTGCCTCAGTGTATCAGTTAATAATGTGTCCCTTAAGCCTAAACTGTCCCGGGACCTTGTTTTATCCCGTGGACGTTTTCCGACTTGTGAGCTGCACTTGTCGTGTCCTTCCTGGAGAAAGCACTCATCCTCACTCACTGCGGTAATGTCAGAAGCCCAAGGGCAGATGCAACTCGGGCCTGATGTAGACGAAAGGCTGACACAGTGTCAGCAATGCGGACGCTGGTCTTCTGGGACTGGTGTCGCAGCCTGCCATCCCTGCAGTGGAGAGCAGTGGCCTTGCCGTGAGTATCTCCTCTCCAGAAGGGAGTCCTGACCAGTTCCGGCTTGTTGTGCAGACTAACTGCCTTTGAGAAATTGTGGAGCTGCTGGCACTCAAACTCTTTAAATAGCTGTTTTCTCAATTCTTTAAAAATAATTAAGCGCACTATACAATTTTTCATGTTAACTTTTTGTGTACTTCCAATTCTAGTAAATTAAGAAGTATTTAGGGGCTGGAGAGTTGCTCAGCAGTTAAAAGTGTATACTGCTCTTGCATAGGCCGTGAGTTCAGTTCCCAGTGCCCACCTCAGGCACTCACAACAGTACAAGAGATGCAGCCCTCTCGTGGATTCGGTGGTCACCTGCTGCCACGCTCACATGGCACAGACGCATGCAGTGACACGTATTTATGCATCATTTTTAAAGTTAAAAGGATATAAGATATTTGGATATGTTAAATGTTTTAGTTTGAACTAGTTTATAAGTCCAGTCTTTAAAATCTGCTTATAATCATCATCTTTAATCATTTTGGTAGTCATATTTTAGTTTGTTGAAGCATAGAAATGTCTTTTTTTATAATTGCCTTTTGAATAATATATCATAAAAGAAAATATTTAATATATGGAATGAGCAGGATATGGTGAAACACAAATAAAACCCCTTGGAAGGTGGTAGCAGAAGTGTCAAGAATTCAGAGTCACCCTTGGATACACGATGAGCTTTGTGCTCACCTTGGTCTCATGAGATCCTTTTTTAAATTTACAAACACACACACTGAATTTCTTACATTGAAATGTTGCTTGCAAACTTCACTGTATATTGTTGATACTTTTATGTTAACTTGATAAAGGGTAGGCTCATTGGGAACAACACCCCCATGATTGGCCTGTAGGCAAGTCTAGGGCTGTGGGCGCATTTACTTGATTCATGATGATGTGTGCAGGCCTACGCCATTGTGGGCAGCACCACACCTGGGCAGGTGGTCCTAGGGTGTCTAAGAAAGTAAACTGAGCAAGTCAGAGGACCAAGTCAGTAAGTAGCACTCTTCATGGCCTCTGCATCAGTTCCTGCTGTGCTGGGTTCCTGCACTGACTTCCTTTGATGATGGACATGTCTGTGAAATAAGCCCTTTGCTCCCTAAGATGTTTATGATCGTGCTGTTTTATATTACAGCAGTAGAAACCCTAGTTAACACAGTCAGGGTTCTCTAGAGGAGCAGAATCAGCAGAACAAACACACACACATTTATATTATGTATATGCATGCATAGTAAAAGTGGATCATGTTGGGGTGGATCATTGGTTAGGTGTGCTTGCTCCTCTTCAGAAAACCTGAGTTTGGTTCCCAGCACCCAGATGGGGCAGGTCATATCACCTATAACTGTACCTCTGTGAAACCCAACACCCTCTTATGGCTTCTGTACACATGTGCACAGAAACACATAGATACAGGCCCATTCAACCATATAAACTATCAAAGAGAGCAAGTGTTAGAGTTTAGAGTGTCTTATGTGATGCTGCTCAAGTAGCTCAGCAATATCTTTCTAAACACTGGAGAAGCTGATCCTGTAACTGTTGAGTCCACGAGGAGTTCCAGCTTGGCCCTGAGGGCATTCGTCTTCAGCCTGAAGAATCTGGGTTCTGACATCTGCAAAAGAAGGCAGCAGCTACAGTAGCTACAGGCAGTTATAGTAGCGGCAGTGGTACAGGCAGCTACAGGGTAAAAGAGGTACAAAGGCAGAAAGGCAAATACAGCCTTCTCCCCATCCTCCTCCCACCGTCGGGGTGCCACCCAAGGGTACTGCCTGCGTCTAGTATGGATCTTCCCATAGAAGATAAGCTGGTCAAGAGAATCCCTTACAGCTGTGCTTACTAGTTGATTCCAGTTTAGTCAAGTTGGCATCCATGATTTACCCCTGCACCACCTACCACCCTGTGTAAATGCACTCCACTGTTCCTGGGTGTGGTAAATTAGTACATACCGATTTCACTGTCTGCCTTTACTTCAAACGTGTCTTCCAGCTCTGTAATTGTCGAAGTTCTGGGACTCTATCCTGCTCCTGAGTGGGTGGTGTTTTGCTGCTCTCAGATGCCGTTTCCTTTTTTTGTGCCAAAAGAACAAAACTTTTATTCAAAAATTGTGAACATTAGGGTTAAAATTCTCAGCACCCACAACCAGGAAACTGGAGACTGGCCCCCTCAGACCAGAAGCCTGGAGGCTCCCACTGCAGACTTCAGGAGGCGGGGGTGCAGCACTGAAGGGTGCTCACAGGGGTAGATTCTTTTTCTTTTTTCCCTGAGACAGAGTTTCTCTGTGAAACAGTCCTTGACTGTTCTGGAACTCAAGCTGTAGACAAGGCTGGCCTCGAGCTCACAGATCTGCCTGCCTCCACCTCCCAAATCCTGAGATTAAAGGTGTGCACCACCGCTGCCCAGCTGGGAATTAGATTCTTGGGAGTGTGCTGACTTCCACTTGTTAATATGCACATGCATTCACTGTGGCTTTGTGTAATAGGCTTTCTTTTCAGCCACCAGCCAGCTCCCAAATCAGGACACGGAGACTTTGTATTAGTTATGAAGGCTTAGCCTTATCTTAGCTCTTATTTTAATCTTTCTCTTTATCTACATTTTGTCACGGGGCTTTTTAGTCGGAGACTGCTTGTTCATTTCTCAGCCTCGAATAATAACACAGAAAATATATTAATTACAATATTGCTTGGCCAATAGCTTAGGTATATTTCTAGCAAACTCTTACATTTTAAATTAACCCATTTCTATTAATCTATGAATCACCACGAGGCTGTGGTGCCTACAGGTAAGATTCTGACTGGCTGCTGGTGGCTTTGTCCTTCAGCATCTACATGATGTCTCCCTGACTCCACATACTTTTTATATCTCTGTTCAGATTTCCTGCTTGGCTTTACTCTACTAAGCCATTGTCTAAAAAGCTTCTTTAATAACCAATGGTAATGAAACATATTCATAACATACAGAGGGGGGGTCCCAGATCAGGGATCCTCCCTCCTCCCTCCCTCCCTCCCTCCCTCCTTTCCTCCTGTCTCACTTTCCTGCTTCTTGTGCCTGGTTGACTGACAGCTGCCTGGCCTCTGGTCCCAGG
>NC_022022.1:38252511-38269703 GCF_000317375.1 Microtus ochrogaster | reverse complement strand
GGGGGGGGGGGGGTTGTTGAAGGGTACTCACAGGGGTCAGATGCCATTTCCTTTACGTTCCAGCAAGGTAACGATATGTTCTCCTCTTCTAGGTACGCTTTGTAAAGAATATTACCACCTGGAACGAGATGAAGCCAGGGTTTTATCATGGACACATTTCTTATTTGGATTTTGCAAAGTAAGTATCATCCAAATGATGTACTAAAGAATGCTTTATATGTCACCAGCATAAAACCAAATAACTTCATTAAAGTGTTAGGATTTTGGTTTTAAAAAAAGAATATACTGACACACCTCTTTTAGGCCTGTAATTTAAATATTCCTTCCAGTGCTTTACTGCCCTCTAGTGTTCATAAATTGACACTTCTCGTGCTAATTAAGGAATTCATGTTCTGTTAAGTTAGGGGATATGGAGCAGTTTCTCATATACAACTGAAGCCTACTGACTACTCCAGGAGCACACAGGTTCTAGCCTAGTCAGTCACCATGGCTCTCCAGGTCACTGACCGAGAAAACTTACTCTCACTCAGTTTTGGTACCACAATGTGTTTTCCCTTGAGCTGCTGTAGGGGGAGACGTCTTAAAAATTAAGAATTTTATTTTATGTTGGAACGTGGTTGTGTAAGTCAGTGTAATTTTCTCTTAGTTCTCTTAATAGAAAAGCTCAAAAGGCTGTAGACTACAAACAATGCTCAAGCACTCTGTGGCCCCCTTGAGAGCCCTCACATCATTAAGGACTAATCAGAAAATTGGTTAAAAGGAATCCTCTAAATACAGCATCTGTTTGAATGTTCTCAGTGGAACACGTGTTTCTGCTCCAGCAAACCTCGCATCAAACGCTCAGCTCATAATACTCTGTTAACTTCAGGAACACCAGGAAATGGCTTACTAACTTGAGGCATTCCTGGTTTTTAAACTAGAGCTTGTGTCTTACAGGAATAATGTTTATCAACTGTCAACTTTAAGAGCCATTCTGTGTAAATTTTAAAATGAAAGTATCTCAATCTCCTTTTTTAAGGCTGAGAAGGAAAAAGAACAGAAAGGTGTGTCCCTGGGTCAGATAATAGAAAATCTTAACTTCTCTTGAAATTATATAATTAAAGAATTGCCCAAATATTACATACATAAAGTGATATATTCCTGACTTCCCTCATAATTCCTAAGATCCTTCAATAAAATTGTAAACTTTCAAGTTAAATTCATACTTTTCTATAAATAATTCATGTTGCAATATTGAAAGCATTTTATAGGCAGCTTTAAAATATACTAAAATTTTTCTCTGCAGAGGCACTGAACCAGTTTCATAAACTTTATTCATATGCATCTTCCCCCTGAAGGCTGCATTATCCTTCAATGAGTGTTTGTTACCCTTTCACCTAAATGATTTGTTTTTTTCTCTACATGGCCTGGTTTCTAATACTGTAGGTTTTCATTATTAAAATTATATATTTAATGTTTTTGCTTTGGGCACAGTCTTGTACATAGAGCAAAGCTCTGGTTTGCTGAGATACTTGAACTTGAAGTATATAAGGCTTTTTAAAGAATAGTCTTATTAAATATTGACAGCAACTCTGGGTTTGAATATTTTCATATTGGCTTATGTTATTGGAAAAAGTAATATATTGTGAAAATTTTAATAAACAACATTTTAAACAAATAGCTAAACAGTCAATTAGAGGAAACTCTTTGATGTATCTTACTGTATATAGCCCAGAAATTCTATAGATGTGGTTATCCCTTAGCTTGATAGTCATAGACTCTGTGACTAGGGAGGGAAGAAATAAACATCGCTTGCTGATTTTAATACCTATTCTTCAAAACACTGAGTTGAGAATGCTGGCAAATGCTGTAGTTTTAGTTACCTGGGAGCTGGTACAGGAGGATTATATGTTTGAAACCAGCCCAGACAACTTAGCGAGATCCCATCTCATATCTTAAAATGAGAGTCTAGGAAGTTGACCCTGTAGGTCAAATTGTGAGGACCCAAGTGTGAATCCCTAGAGCTTTGAAGAAACCAGGTTTGTAGCACAGGTACTCATATTGGGGAGCAGGGGCAGGGGAGTCCCTGGAAACCCAGCAGCCAGCTAGCCTGCTGGCAGCAGCAGGGAAACCCTGGCTCAAAGGAAATGAAAAGGAGCATTGTCATCCATGATTGTCCTCTGACAACCACCATACATATGACACATGCACCCATGTTCACACACACAGCTCATTTTACAGAACAAGCAAACGGATAATTCTTAATGTTTAAAAATAAATTTATTATGTGGTTCTGTAGGAGAATGTTATCTAATTATGGTGGGAGACCTGGGTTCATTCAGTCCCTGTTAACCACAACAACAAAGGCACCATGGGGTGGAGCGATGGTTTAAGCCAGTGGTTCTCAACCTTCCTAATGCTGCAACCCTTTAATACATTTCCTCATGTTGTGGTGACCCCCAACCATACAATTATTTTTGTTGGTATTCATAACTGTAATCTTGCCACAGTTATGAATTGTAATGTAAATATCTGTGTTTTCCAATGGTCTTAGGTAACTCCTGTGATAGGCTCATTCAACCCCGCAAAAGGGTCAGGACCTACAGGTTGAGAAAAGCTGGTTAAGTGGTTCAGAGTACCGGCTACTCTTCCAGAGAACTTGGATTTGGCTTCCAGCATCCATATGGTGGCTCATGACCATCACTCTAGTTCCAAGGGATCCGATGCACAGGCATGGTGCACAGACATCCATTCAGCAAAACACCATACACATAAAATAATAAAGCCTCAAAGTAGGATAAAGATGCAAAAACTGGCTCCTGTATCCTTGGCTGGAATCGTCCTATGCTTAGTGGAGTTCCATAAGTTACTTGCTGTTAGAGGGATAATGGTTAGTTCATGGTGGAATTGTGTTCCGTTTTTCAGCTTATTTACCAGATAATAAAAGACTGAAGCATAATTGAGTTTTCTGAGAACCCAGGGAAAATGTGGGGAAATAGGTGAAAAATCCTTTCTAGTTGAGACTGACTCATAAGGAGTGCACCTTCTATCTAAAAACCTCTCAAGTTGAGTCCTGGCTTTGCAATTTTTCTGCAGTTTTAGGATAGAAAAAATAAATGTTTCTTATCTAGCAGTTGATTTCTTGTTCTATTTTCCACCCTTTGTCTTAACCCCTTTTGATTTTTTAGATTACTTTACCTAGTCCTACTTTTCCTGTAAGTTCTCAGTCGCTGTTTGTTTTCTTAATGAGGAACAGTTTTCAAATAGTTTAGATATGACAAATTAATGCCATTGACTTCAATATTTTCTATTTTAAAATTATATAGGTTGGACATTTCCACGATGCCAGTGTGAATATCAAATTAAATAAGCTGCAGTTCTTGACTAATGAGTTCATTGACATCCCCTTTCTTTCTAGAGTGAAGAGTTTGTTTCCTGAAAACTGAAAATACTCATAACCATTCTATTTAAATGTACGTTGTTCATTTATCAGTAGCATTTATTGACCTGGAGTCATCCCAACAGATGAATGTCCTTGATGCCACAGTGTCATCAGTGAGACCAACAGATACCAACAGGTCATTCACTTCTTTGGAACTAAACCAAGGCGATCTGCCACTAGTATGAACCACATAAATATTTACGGCCAGAGTTATGCAGACGTAATGGCTGGTGTAGTTGACATGTTCTTTGGGTCACCACCCGGCTCCCAAATAAAGACACAGAGACTTACTAATTATGAGTGCTTGACCTTAGCTCAGGCGTGTCCCACTAGCTCTTTTGACTTAACCTGTTTCTATTCATCTACGTTTTGCCTTGGGGCCTTTTACCTCTATTTCCTTCTGTTCTGTCCTGCTCTCCCTGCGTCCTCTGTGTCTGTCTGGCACTTGTTGTCTCCCTTTCTTTCTCCTTGAGCCTAAATTCTTCTCCCTACTTATCCTCCCTGCCCACAGGGCCCACCAGTCAGGTGCCCTACGGAGGCAGAGTAAAACAGCAACACATCTGTACATGATCAAATAAGTGCAATATATCTTTACATAGTTAAACAAATATTCTGCAACATAAACAAATGCAACACATTTGCATAGTTGAACAAACATTCGGCAACAGGCTGGCAAGATAGCTCAGCAGCTTAAGGCACATCACCAAAACTGATGACCTGAGTTTGACCCTGGGAACCACCCACACGATAAAGGAGAGAAGTTTCTCCTGCAAGCTATTCTCTGGCCTAAACACACAGGCACAGGGCACATGCACACACACACTAACAATAATAATGTTTTTTTTTTAAGTTGGTGCTTAAATAAAGATGGAAACTATGTTACAAAAGTCTCAACGTATAGTATTTCCCAAAGACTGTCATCCCTCTTCCCAATTTCTTTGTCCCTCCTTTAGACTTTGACCAGTAGATTAGGTTCCTTACAAATGCCTGGCATATGCCCTTGCTCTTCAGACAGTTTTTGGTTATTCTACCCAGGCTATGTGAATGTAGTTGTAAAGAAGTAATTCTAGTGTTTGTTCCTTTTGTGCACCACATATGCTGACATGGCATAGATTTCTAAAATAGCTGTTAACAAGCCTGCTGGTGGGTAGCTGGATGTAGACATGAGCGTGCTATGAAATACACGTCTGCAGACGCCCGCCAAGTGTATGCCTCTTTCACCAGTCAGTCGTTCATTCTCTTTGAACAGGAGCAGGTTTCCTGTCCTTCCACCCAGGTCTTTCTAAGGAACAATCGTGTAAAGTCTTCAACTACTGAACTTGGTTTTCTCCCCGTATGTTATAAGGTTGGCAAAGTTAAACCAACAGACCTTGTTAGCTTTGTTTCTTACCCAGCTGTGGAGTGTGGCCCAGGTGGTGCCATTTTTATCATACCCGTTTTCTGTTCTGCTCCCCTGCTTCCAGCCCTTTATGCTTCCATAGCCCTTCTGCAGTTACAAGTAAGAACTCATTTCTATTTTCAGAATGAGCCCACAGATTATCTCATTAAAATTGTGCTTCACACATAATGAGTGCCGCCCGGTGTCCACAGACAGCTGTACGCTAGGTGCAGCAAAGGTTTGTACAGTGTCGTACTCTGCCATGTGTCTGAGACTAGGGAGACAAGGGAAAGTGCAGACATTCTGAGAGGTGCTGGGAAGCACTGAGGGCCTAGCTCACAGTGGGGCAGCAGCTGATGGAAAGTATGGTAGTTTCCCGGGGAACCCCCAGCCTAAGGGATGCTGTTGGTGCCATACATTTTCCCCTCCTTGTAGCTTCTATCGCTTGTCTCTAAGCTGAAATGGTGTGTGAGCTTTACAGTGCCTTCCTGCCAAGTGCACTCTCATACAGAGCAGTGTAAGTGGTTAGTGCCTGCAGTCTGTCCACCCTAATTAATACCTCTGTGCTCTCTGGGCCCTCGGCACTGGCGATGAAGTTCCAGACAGAAGGAAAGCAGCTGCAGCCTCTTTAGCCTCTATTGAGTCCTTTCATCAGGTGCTTGCTATGTTTGCTTGCTGATTTATGGATCCTCAGAAAACTCATACAGCGGGGGATTAGTAAGACAAGCTCAGAGTTGATTTTACCTGAGCGTAATAGCATGTGGGTATCGCAGGTGTCAGATGAAAGCAGATAGCTTTGTATGCAGTGGGTGCTGGGGACACAAGAATGTGTCACATGTCTTCATCCTGAAACAGCCACTCGCCTTTGGAAGATGACTCATTGCACTTCTCTACCGAAACCCTCCAGTGGCCCTCACACATGTCTCCTGGAAAGGGGTGATTAGACTCATCTGCAGGGCCATGTGCTTGACTGCCCGGAGCCTGTGGCCTCTCTGCTCCCATCTTCCTTCACTCTCTTCATGCTGCAGTCTTCTTCCTGTGTCTCCAACACTGGCACTAGAACCTTCAAGACCTTCAGCCTCTGAGATTCCCTCTTCCAGAATGCTTTCTCCCGCATATCGGGATGTGTCCCTTTTGTATATAACATCAGTGTGACTTGGTGGGACATGACCTGTGTGTCTGTCACCTGCCCTGGCATCCTTTCATTTCCCTGAAGTGCTAGTCTCTGCACTTTACCATCTGAGCTCACCGATATGTACTGTTCTCTGCCCTCAGTAAAATGTTAGCTCTAGAAAAACAAGGTTTCCTCTTTCCTTTTCTTCTGTTCCTCCCCGCACACTGCTGTATCTGTATAATCTAGATTACTGCCTGGCGTACATTTGGTATACACACACACACACACACACAAAAAAAAATGTGGAGAGAGGTGTTGGAGGGAAAAAAAATACAAGCATTGTAGATCAGGACGACTGGTGTGGTTTTTGAGGTGTGGTCAGGCCTGCCTGTAACTGGAAGCTTCTGCCTTGAGTAGAATTGAAGAAAACAACAAATAAGGTGACACCTAAGCTATAAAAGGACAAACATAAGGTAACCAAGGAGGTAGGATGAGGCTGTCACGATTGTTACTTTTGAGGTGCTAGGAGTTCATCATGGGTCCCTAAACATGCTAGTTAAGCTGCACCTCAAATCCCAGAAGCTTAGTTTTGACTTCAGCTATTAGTGAAGTTTATTTCAGGTTCTGAAGAGCTGGCAAGCTAGCAGATGGTGTGCTAGGAGAACCAGTTAAGAATTGGTATTTGAGGTAGACCAGTTAGACACAAGAAAGCCAACTAGAGCATCACTGTCAGTTGTTGGGAAAGAAGATGAGCTGGATACTGGAGAGGTCAGTTCCCTTTTCCTATTCCGCAGCGTAAGACTGTTGCCTGGCGGGGCAGTGGTGGCGCATGCCTTTAATCCCAGCACTTGGGAGGCAGAGGCAGGCGGATCTCTGTGAGTTCGAGACCAGCCTGGTCTACAGAGCTAGTTCCAGGACAGGCTCCAAAACCACAGAGAAACCCTGTCTCGAAAAACAAAAAAAAAAAAAAAAGGCTGTTGCCTGGCAATGTGTCCCAAGGTGCGTGTCTCATAGACTGTCTAGTTCTAGGTAGACTCTAAATGTAGTATTGATGTTGCTGTTTCAGCTAATCAATGTGTCTTGCCCTGTGTATCTTGCAGAGGTTACCAGATAGAGCAGATGGAATACAGTTTTCATAAGAAGGCTGGGGCAGGTACTCTGGTAATCTGGGTATAGTGCATGTAGCTTCAGGCATAGGATACCTGTCATTTCCACAGATGACATGGTAGAAATATCACCCTGATAGGCCTGTATAGATGAGGCCCAGCTAATGTTTGGCTGGCACTCGTGAGTTCTTAAAGCTGCATGGGGTTGGCGTTGTCAAGGTGTGGCCAGCGATGGGCTGAGTGACAATGGCCAGTTCGCGCCTAGGATCTGATCTCAGCGCCTCACTGTGCAGCCCTCTAATCACAGGCTGTGTGGCTGCTTAAACTCCTCGGAAAGCAGAGCCCTCATAGTCAGGGCCTACCAGAGCCACACCTCCAGGGCCCCTCAGGACAGGTTGCCTCCTTCTTCCTTGAGGGCATAGGTGGGTATTCTCCATCATTTCTTGAATTGTTTCTTGTTTACTTTGTGGCATCCTAGATATGAAATATCCCCCAGTTTTCACATACTCAATTTCATTTTAATTAATTCATTTTATTACTTCCATATACCATCAGTACTTCAGACTTCTGTATATAATTGCAGGGCATGCCTGCACTAATGAAAATGCTGACCTCATCACTGGAATTCTGCTGTTTCAGATTCGGTGTGAAGAAGAAGCCCATTTATATTAATGTCATCAGGGACCCTATCGAGAGGCTAGTTTCCTACTATTACTTTCTGAGGTTTGGCGATGATTACAGACCAGGATTAAGGAGACGGAAACAAGGAGACAAAAAGGTAATGTGCTTGCTGTTGCTCATAAGCGCCCTCCTTGTCCAGTGTTGGCGTTTTGTAGGGAGCTCAGGACTGCAGAGAAGCAGTGGTGAAGTGTAATATGGATAATTCTGTGACTGGGAACTGTCTCAGCATACATGTTTATTACAGCCCTGCTGTATTAGTTTCTGTTCTTGCCGCTGTGTCATGGTTTATTTCAGTGCATGGTTTGAAGCTGCTCATTGGGGCGGGAGGCTTGGTAGTGGGAGGGAGAGGCAGCTGTACTCAGCACGCATGTGAGCACACACACGTGTTCAGTTATGCATCTCTGGAAATGCCTCCCACAAACAAAGCCCAAGTTTGTCTGCAGGGTGACTCTAAGTTAAATTGACAATCAATATTAACCATTACACTTACTGACAATTTTCTAGGGGATCATTGTCGATGAATCTAGTTTTGTATATATTTTGTTTCTTTGTCTTAGGGTTTCTGTTGCTGTGAAGAGACACCATGACCACAACAAATCTTTTTTTTTTTTTTTAATTTATTTATATAGTATCCTGCCTTCAGACCAGAAGAGGGCACTAGATCTCATTATAGGTGGTTGTGAGCCACCACGTGGTTGCTGGGAATTGAACTCAGGACCTGTGGAAGAGCAGTCAGTGCTCTTAAACTGGTCTCTCGCTGTGCCCGCATACACACACAAACACACCCTTCATATCACCACAAATAATAAATAAATGTAAATTTATTTAATTACCTAAGGCTTAGGAGACACAATCTAATATGATCTTATACCTGTCTGCCTCTGTAGCCTAGTTACCCGTTATGCCCAGCCCAGTGTTTCAGCCACGTGAAATGCACGTGCCCGTGGAACTCATTATTGCTTCATACTTTTACACACGTGTCGTCCCTCACACTTAGAGTGCTTTTTCTTCTCTCTCTTTTTTTTTACATTTAAGGTTGAACTTTGTCATTACCTCTGCCATGGATTTGTCTCTGATGTTCCCAGACTGAGTTAGTCACATTCTTTTCAAGGTTCCCAGGGCTAGAGAGATGGCTCAGAGGTTAAAAACACTTATGGAGGGCCCCAGTTTGGTTCCCAGTACCTATGCTGTGCAGTTTACAACTCCAGTGGATCAGATACCTTTTCTTGGCCTCAGCAAACATGTGCAAGTGTGTACAATATGCATGTGTGGGTTGGTGCACACACCCGAGTGCGTAAGCACACACGTGTATACACACATCTTAAATAAGGACCCCAGAGAACTTTTGTTTATGTAGCCATTTGTTAATATTTACCAATGTAAGTGTCATCATTTACATAGAAAATTTTAGCTTGTTTATTCTTGCTGTTTATTTTGGGGGGGGGGTGCACATACCAGAGGACAGCTGTGGGAGTTGATTCTCTCCTCTCACTATGGGTTTCAGGGATCAAACTGTGGTCCTCAGTCTAGGGACAAGCTCTTTCACCTGCTGAGCCATCTCACTAGCCAGAGAATGTCTTTAAATGGTCATTTTAGGAAACTGTCTCATGTTAACTAAGAATATTTTTGTTTAAATAATCATCTTTCCAAAAAAAAGTGGCATCATTTTACATTTCAGAAAATCTTCCAATATCTAATTTAATAAAGGTAGCCTGATTTTCATATTTTTTTTAATTCAGTCCAATCAGTTGCACTCCCCCCACTTTGGATAAAGTCTATAAAGAAATCCAGCTATATGCAAATAAATATTTGGAAAAGAAATTGAGGCTATTTTTACTATGACACTGAATTTGACAAGTGGAAGGTCCAGGTGGAGGATGTGGAGCCACAGTGAACTTTGCACAGTTAAAATCCATTGTTATGTTTGATGCTGTATATGAAATTGGCCTTTTGGTCAGGAGATTTCCAGACATCCTGCATTGTTTGATACAGTTACATTGAGCTCCCAAGGGTTAATGCATTTTCATCATACAGTATCAAAAATTCGTATTTATTAACCCAGCTACAGACATTATCAGCGACAGCTTATAGGCTTACGGTGTCAAATACACATTTCTAAAATGTTATTCTCACTTGGAAACTAACTTCCACACAGCTACTGTAGATTCCTCTGTCTGGAGATGGCCATTTATCCTGTGCACTTCGTGTATATTGGAGGCTGTTTAAAGAGGTTGCGGCCTCTGCTTAGTAGCATCTTCCAGACCTCAGATAGAGAGCTCACCCTGTCTCCAAGCATGACTGATGCCACCCGAGACCAGAGCAGCCTTCAGACAAGGACACTCAGTTATTTCCTTTCAAGTGGCACAGTTGACTTGTTGTAAGGAAATATCACCAAGTACAGGAGGGCAGCCCTGGCAGACAAAAGAGCATGTCGTTGCTGAGTAGAGCCATTCCTTGGGCCACCACGGGGCCACCTTCCCCCACTGGGAAAAGGGAAGGGAAAGCAAGCTGTTTCCTTCTGAGCAAGTGACCCAAAAGTTGCCCACATTCCGTCTGCCTTCAGTCCATTAGCAAGCCCGTGGCAAAATGGCCACACTGACCCTGCAAGAGACGCTGACAGTTTGACCTATGGAGGATTTAGTTGGCTTGGTAACTTTAGTCTGCCTGAGTCCGATAGCAGATTTAAAGCTACTGCCTAAAAACAGATCTGAAGTCTTCTAAATTTTCTTTGCCTGAAAGACTAAAATACTTGAAGAACACAGGAACCAGGAGGATGCTAATTCAAGGGTTGAGTTAAAATAGCCATCCGGTATGATTATTCAGTTTTAATTCAGATAGTATGCATGAGATCCCCAGAGTTGTCTGCATGTAGTCTACATTGTATACATAGTAAATTATGGAGACTTTTAATATTGCAGTCTCCTACCATGCTGCTTTCTTATACTTAAGCCAATCTGTTTAATGTCTTTGAATTTCACACACACGATCATGTGCACACATTGACCAGTAGTGAAAGATGGTGAGCTTATTTAGTAACTTACTTGTCTTCTGGCTTGCACTCTAGTCTGGTAGAGGCCTGAAGAAGCAGAGTCCTGAGCTATAGGGAACATGCCATGTGCTGGGCCTTTTAGAAATAGGCATGAAATGAGAAACTTCCTGACCTGTTGCACTTAGAATTGAGCCATGGACTTCATAAAAATTGGGGTCTAATAGAGATAAGTGAAGAAATAACGTGCTTGTTGCCCACTCTGTTTGGTAAAGCCACTTTTTTAAAGTAAGCTCTGGTCAGGAAATCTAACTCAGAAGGCCTTGCCCTCTGTCCTGTTGCTGTAACAAAATGCCCTGATGAAGGTGACTTAAGGGGAAAGAGTTTTCTTGACTCACTGTTCTAGACCAGACCCATAAGCTCAGGGGAGTCAAGGTAGCAGGGGCTGGAAGCAGCTACTCAGTGTCTTTAGTCAGCTGCAGAGAATAATCAATGCACTCATACTTGTTTTCAGCTCACTTTGTCTATTTTCAATAAGTAATATTTCCCCCTTTATGTTTCCTCCCTTGTACCTGTTCCCCTCCCTTTCAGTACAGTCAGCAAGTCTTCTTACTTCAGTTATGCAGCAGAGAGAATCCCTCATAAGAATAGCTACAGGCCAGCCTAATTTAAACACCTTTAATCCCAACACTTGGGAGGCAGAAGCTGGAAGATCTCTCTGAATTCAAGGCAGCCTGATCCACACAGTGAGATCGTGTCTAAAAACAAAAAAAAAAATCTCACCCTCTTTCTTAGTTAGGGTTTCTATTGCTATGAAGAGACACGATGACCATGGCAACTCTTATAACGGAAAATATTTAATTGGGGCTCACTTAGAGTTTCAGACATTTAGTTCGTTATTGTCATGGTGGGAAGCATGACAGCATGCAGGCAGACATAGGGCTGGGGAAGGATCTGAGAGTTCTACATGCTGATCAGCAGGCAGCAGGAAGTGAACTGGCTTGTTCTTCTGAGACCACAAAGCCGTCTCCACAGTGACACACTCCCTCCACCATGGTCACACCTTCTCCAACAAAGCCTTATGTCCTAATAGTGCCCTATGGGCCAAGCATTCAAGCACGTGAGTATGGAGGCCATATCTATCCAAACCAACACATTCCGTTCCTTGGCCCTCATAGGCTTGTAGCCATGACATAATGCAAAGTGCATTGAGTCCACCTTCAAAAGTCCCCATAGTCTATAACAGTCTCAGACTTATTTAAAAGTTCAAAGTCTCTTGTGAGACTCATGTACTGTCTTTAACTATAATCCCCTATACAATCAAAATCAAAGCAGATCACGTATTTCCAACATACAATGGCATAGGATGTACATTGCCAGTCCAGAATGGAGGAAAGGGAGGGTGGTGCAGGCTAAATACTGGACCAAAGCAAGATAGAAAACTCCAGACTCTACATCTCCATGTCTGATGTCGAAATGCCCTTTAGATCTCAACTCCTTTCAGCTTTGTTAGCTGCAACACACTTCTTGGACTGGGTCAACTCCCTGTCAGCAGGTATCCCACGGCTCTGGCATCTCCATTATCTTGGGTTCTCCAAGGCAATCCAGGCTTCAACTTCACAGCTTCACACAGTGGCGTTTGTAGGCCTCCATTCAGGGACACTAGTCCTTTCTTCTGCCTTTAGCTCTAAAGCCAGAACCAGTGGCTGAAGCTGCCAAGTTCTGCGGCTTGCTGGGGCTGGAACATGGCCCCCTTGTTCAGTTATATCTTCTCCAGCTTTTTGTTTTTGATGATTTTCTTCACAGCCTGAACTTGGCTGTCCTAGACCTAACCTCACTCTGTAGACCAGGCTGGCCTCAAACACAGAGATACACCAGCCTCTGCCTTCCCAGTGCTGGGATTAAAGGTGCATGCCACAATACCTGGCTCCAAACTTCTGTAATTCCTTTTCCTAAATTGGAAATTTAGCTGGGCGGGTTCTTGCCCTGAGGTCGCCACTCCCTTTATTCCATTTCTTAATCTGTTTATCTCCTTGAACACAGATTTATCTCCATTCTACTTTCTGGTGCCCCCTTTTTCCTCAAATTTACACTTTGTACTTTTCCTTGCTCAGCTTGCTCACTTTTGCACAAGAGTGAACACTAGTAGCCACACAACAGGGTCAGTAACAGGCTGTTTTGAGATTTCCTCTGGCAATACAAGCCAAAACTCCTCAGCCTGAGGCAGACTTTTTCAGAAAAAGTCAAAAAGCAGCCACATTCTTCACAACAATCTCTAGGCCACACATTAATATTCTTCTCTGAAACCTCTCGACCCAGCCCCCAACAGTTGACATCACTCTTACACTACTTGCCCCCACAGCTCTCACTAATAGCAGCACTTGAAGCATTCAGCTGCTTTTGCAATCCAAACTCCCAGCCCACATTTCCTCCAAACAAAAGTATGGCCAGGCCTATGACAGCAACACCCCAGGCCCTGGTTGGTACTTCTGTCTTAGTTAGGGTTTCTGTTGCTGTGAAGAGACACCAGGACCACAGCAACTCTTAGAAAGGAAAGCATTTAGTTGAAGCTGGCTTACAATTTCAGAGGTTTAGTCCATTATCGTCCACACCCTCACACAGTCTGCCTAGGGAAATGCCTAAGTAATGTAGTGGCCAAGGCCAAGGTTGTCCACTTAGACAAATTGCACACACATAAAGAAAATTCAGGGAAGTGCTGGACGGCTATCTCACCTGTGATCTTGTCTCTCGTGCTCACCAGCACTTTGTCTTTAGTACTTCTGCCATCCCCAATCACGGTCTCCGCAGAGATGCTGTGCACACACTAACTGCCAACAGTTGTGTAGCCCCGTACAGTGTGCTCTCAAATGCGCTTGCACACGGCATGATCTTCTCAAGCTCTCTCCATAGTTTAGGGCATGAGTGTAATGTAAAAACTACACGAAGCTTGTTATGGAGATAAAGGCGACACATGGAGATGAGTGTGTCCCCTTCTCGAGAGCTGGTTATTAACAAGGCAATGTGTACAACTCAAAAATAGTAAATGACTTTCAGCCAGAGGTGTAACTGGAAGGCTGGACCTTATGTAACCTTTGTTGATAGAATCAGTTACCAAGGAAGAACATTCTAATAAAGTCACAGCGATTTGGGGCACCGTAAATTAGTTAAGAACCTGTGGAGCAGACTAATATGGTATGGGTGGATGCTCCAAGTCAAAACAGAAGCAGAACTAGTGTGCTGGGAATACACCAGGAAGGCAGAGCAATGAGTGGAGCCTTCGTGGTGTTTTTCACTAGGTGTCAGCACTGACAGCTGCAGGATGGACCATGGCTGTAAGCCTCCATCTGCCCTGAACCCGGGTCCTCTGCAAGAACGAGTGTTCTGACCTCTGAACAGCTGTTCAGCCCTCACTTACCCACCTACTTGCACCCATTTGCTCTGTAACTTGTTACATTAAAAGTTTGAGAGCTGGAGAGATGAGTCACTTGCCATGCCATGTGAAGACCTGCGGCCAGTTCCCTAGAATACAGGCGAAGCTGGGCACAGAGCACATCTGGACTTGCTGTGCTCTGTGGTGAGATGGGAACGGAAGACAGGAACAGTCCCGAAATCTTGTGAGCCAGGTGCCTGACACTCTCTGCAGTGAACAAAGACCCCGTCTCAACCAGGACATAAGACAAGGACTGGCGCTCAGGGTTTCTGACGATTATACAGACACCATGGCACGTGCACGCCTACACTCTCAAAGACAGATATACAGAGATTATAAAAATCTGTCTTTTAACTTGAGGCTTGGGTTTCTGGCTGACCGTGCTCTTTTTCTCTTTGCTGCAGACCTTTGATGAATGTGTGGCTGAGGGCGGCTCAGACTGTGCTCCTGAGAAGCTCTGGCTTCAGATCCCATTCTTCTGTGGCCACAGCTCAGAGTGCTGGTAGGAAAATAAGCTTAATTAAGGTGCTCGTCTTCCATATCTGGGTACCCACATCTCACGAGCAGGAATGTGGTCGTCTACACATAAATTTCTTAAAAGATGCATTTTGTACACATCCTCACAGTGTGTTTTATCAAATGCAGTTATTATTTTGGCTTTGGCCTTCTGTTTTGCTGTATTCCAGCAGAGACCTTAAAGGTAAGAGATCATTCCATAAACCTTATTTTGTCCTAAACTTTCTGCTTCCAGTAGATCAAATAAAGCTAGTTAGTGGGCAGAGTATTTACCTGGTTTTATTGTTATACTTATTTTGAGTTCAGGAGTATCTAATAATATTCTTCTAAAGTAGAGTTCTATTTAGTCTGCTAGTGAGCATGAAGTACAAAAGATTTTACTAATAAAAACTTTCCCCAGAATGTTCTGTTTTAAAATAATTGTACATATTTATTTATTCTAGTCAGTTTTTTGTTTTGAGGCGCTGAGGACCAGATTTGGGGCTTTCACAGGCTGGGCAAGTACTGGGTCACTGGCTGCCTACCCAGCTCCTCAGCTGGCCTCAACTTGAGATTCTCCTGCCTCGGGTTCTCTGGTGTGGGGAATACAGACGTGCACTACCATAACTGGTTATTCAGTCGTTTTCATAGAAAATGCAGAAACAAAAAGTCTATTCAAAATTAGTATTTTTTACACTATACTGGGAAATCCAAAGGATTTCTTAATTATTTGAGCCTCAGAAATTGACATAAAGTTTAAGGTCCTGCTTGTAGACCAAAGTGTCATTGTTGAGGATGAATCAGAAGCATTGGGAAAGTGTCTGTTCAGGTTTTAGACATTTCCTCTGGAAAGGAACCCAGCCTATGGCCTAAATATGGCTGAGCACTTGTTCTTTGTGAATAAAGCTTTATTAGAGCACAGCACTAATGATGGTGCATTTGCTGTCTGCCGAGATAGCAGAATTCAATAATGTGATTTAAACCATATAGCCTGCAAAGTGTAGACTATTTACTCTCTACCTGTCACAAAAAGTTTGCCAGCCTTGCTTTTGAATAATAAAAAGTATTGCGTAGTTGAGTTTTAATTAGAGAGGGTAGTTCATATATTTCTTACACAATGAAATATATTGGGGAGATCTTAGAAATCAACTAACCTACTTCCTCATCCTCTCCTTCTTAGGGTTTCTAGAGACAGAATCTCTTGTAGTACAGGCTGGCCTTGAACTCTTGACCCTCCTGTCTTCCCTTCCAAATGCCAGGATGACAGAAACGTACTGCCACACCCTGTTTCTTGGTCTGTGGTTTTGACTTTCTTCAAATAGTTGAGAAAACACAAAGTGAAGGCACCAGCGCAGGTCACATTGGCACTTAAGATGCAGAGCCAGAGCAAAGCAGGAAGAACGTTAGTGCTAATTAGATCCCAGAGGTGTAGTCTGTGTCGGAGGAAGCCTGTCGACGTACGAGCTGACACTGTAAACAAAGAGATTTTTGTAGAGCTGTTTCTTACTTATTTTCTCTTTCTGGTATTTCAGAAAATACTAAAGTTTATGGAAAGAAAAGAAACAGAATTTACAAATTCAGATAAACACTAAATACAAATCGCTTCGCCTTTACCGTAGGGGCTCTCAGAATAAAAAAAGTTTTAGAGTAGTTTAAAGCATGAATGCACACCAAGTCAGAAAAGAGAATATATATAACACAAACGTGAATGTTTAAAATTGTCCTTAAAATGTGCTCATATTCAGAACCCTGTAGTAGAGTCTAAGTAACTACATGGGAGCGGGAGCAGGATGCGGAAGGAAGTTGGAAACTGGTACCTCCCTAAGATGCTGTTGTAATGTCTGCTGTAGCTGTAGCTGTGTGTTCACCTACTTCCTTCATAACACGGAGGATCAGAAGCATGAGAACACTTAACCCATTTTACAACCCAGTGCTTAGTTCTTTTTCTGTGGTTTCAGGAACGTGGGAAGCAGATGGGCTATGGATCAAGCTAAGTATAACCTAGTTAATGAGTACTTCCTGGTGGGAGTGACTGAAGAGCTGGAGGACTTCATCATGTTACTCGAGGCCGCTTTGCCCCGGTTTTTCCGGGGTGCTACAGACCTCTATCGTACAGGTATGTACACAGTAGGTTTCTTTCTAAAGCAGATCCTAACTTGTTTGTTTGTTTGTGTACAAGTTGACTCTGTAATAAATTAGACTAGTGTTCTAGAATGGGCTCTGATGGGAATACTGAACACGTGAGCAGTCATCGTGCTGTGCCTCCCGGCCTTTGTGAGTCAGTCCTGTACTGATGGCTTCCTTTTAGTAATTCAGTAGCATGCCATCACTCAAAGTCTTCCTAGAGCTTACACCTGCCCCCAGTTCTCCATGATGGTAGAATTGAGTTTAGTGATACATGTTTTTATCATAGTTTTTAAATAAACAAAGGCCAACAAGATGGCTCAACAAAGTGAAGGCACTCGCTGCGTGAGCCTGATCTGAGTTAGACCCAGATCAGCAGAAGCCAAGTCCAGGACCTGAGCCTCAGAACACTGTGAGTGACAGCCCCCACTCACCCAGCGTTGATCCTCAGAACACT
>NC_022022.1:38245431-38251896 GCF_000317375.1 Microtus ochrogaster | reverse complement strand
CCTCAGAACACTGTGAGTGACAGCCCCCACTCACCGAGTGTTGATCCTCAGAACACTGTGAGTGACAGCCCCCACTCACCCAGCGTTGAGCCTGTGTTTTTTGTGTGGACATTCCTTGCCTCTTTTAAGTCTTCACCCTCTAGCAAAGCAAGCCTCAGCCGATGTTGAGTTTCTGGGTTTGCTGGGTTGTATTAATGTCAGAAGGCAGCGTGTTACTTGCCCTTCCGTGTGTCATGGTAACATAAGCCATTTTTCAAGTAAAGAGGCATTGTCTGTGTGTATTCTATAAGAATTATTTACTTTTCTTATTTTCCATTGTAAGTAGGAAAGAAATCCCACCTTAGGAAAACCACAGAGAAGAAACTGCCCACCAAGCAAACCATCGCAAAGCTGCAGCAGTCTGACATCTGGAAAATGGAAAACGAGTTCTATGAGTTTGCCCTGGAGCAGTTCCAGTTCATCAGAGCCCACGCCGTCCGTGAGAAAGATGGAGACCTCTATATCCTGACACAGAACTTTTTCTATGAAAAGATTTACCCGAAGTCGAACTGAGTACAGTGTGGCCAAAGCAGTCTTGAACTGAACTGGGCTCCGTCGTCACCTTGTCCTCAGCTCCCCACCTGCTTTGCTGATAACGTGTCCGAGCCCGTTCTCGTTGGGCTGAGCTAGGGAACAGACATGAATGTCAAGAAACTAGATGCTGAATGGGATGTCAGTGTTCTAAGGAGTTTTTAAGTGTAAGGCATTGATACTTTCTTGTTATTTTGTTTTTATTTCCGTGATAATTATAATCTCCTCCAGGTGAGGGAGATCTCACATCAGCTAAAATACACCCATGCAAGTTGAATCAGGAGGCTGAATACCATTTCAGAAGAGGTTCTATGATTCTCTTGCTTTTGATAAAGCCTTTTTGCACCTCTCTTTGGATGAAGATGAATCTGTTTGCCACTTCACCTTCTAGAGGTTTCTGTTGCACACCTCTGCTGGATAGTGCTAATAACTTTGCCGTTATCTGATTTGTTTCTGTGAATTGGGTCTCACAAAGTTTATTGGAGTGTTTGATCATGGTTTCTCAGAACTATTTCTGCTGTAGTTGGGTTTTCCCATATTCATGTAGGCTTTATATTTTGGATGATCATTAGTGTTAAAGAAATCAACTTAAAACCATGAATAACACTGTAAAAAAAAAAAGACAATGCTAAAGCAGTATTCCTGATGCCTGTCTCCCCAGTATCTAATATTGGGGTGCGATTTCTGAGAATGTTGGCATTATCTGAAGCTTTCTTAGGGATTTCCACATATTACTATCAAAAAGTGAGTTTAGTATTTTTTTCTCCATGAATTGTCTGTAACCCAGTACACTGAAGTGTCGGTGATCCCATATGGTGTGCGATCTGTCGGTGAGCTGTGATACGGTAGGATTTTCCTACTTCTGGACTTTTACCTGTAGACTATTTTTACTACGGTGCTTTATAATGTGTTTTAAAGCATTGCATTTACAAAAGAAAAAAAGGAAAATGCTGTAAATATTGCATATTTTATGTATTTGGACCAAAAAGTTACAAGTAAGTAGACAGAAGTGGTTTTGCACCAATTTTATTATGTCGAGTAAAGTCATCAGACCTGCTATTCTTGTATTTCTCATTTAACTAACGTAGCCTTCCAATTTTGATAGAGAACATTACTCACCCCGAGGCAGTAGCTGTAATGAAAGAGTACTAGACAGCCTAAGCATTTCATCACTGGTTCCTGCTCTGTGTCTTCTAGCTGTGTGGTGTTAGGCAAGTCACTTGGCCTCTCTCGGCTCAGTTTCCTTATCTTGAGATTAGGGTACTAGCTGCTGTGTCTACCTCACAGGGCTGTTGTGAGGACCACGCTGGCCTGGTGAGAGCACTTGGGAGCTGTCCAGTGCTGTTTGAATGGAACTATCTCTAGCATATAGTTTCGTACTTTCCATTCTTTTAACAACGAAAACTTTTAAGCTTTATGAGAAAAAACCCCTTTATCTTGGTATGTTTGTGTTTGATAACTACCCTCTCTGTGTTTATCCTCTGTGCTTCGGCAACTATTGAAATGTGAGACACCTGTGAACTCCAGCGACTCAGGACCTTTCTCTTTCTCAGCTGACGAGGAGCACGAAACTCTTCCTCAAACTCGAAAGACGTCCCTGTTTTCATTTGACCTTGTCAAAAATGGTGGCTGTTTTACACCTACGGTTTCTAAAGTATGCTTTGTAGAGTTAAAATTTCCATATTAATTCTTCACCTTCTCCCTCTGCAGATTCAGAATTCAGAGTCCTCTCAGCCCGGCTTTTCTAAAGGGGAGTACCTACTTACATGTTTAACTTTCCTGCACAGCACCTCATCAAACAAAGCATTTTCAACAGAAGGCTTTAAAGGTTATTTATTGTTTAATAAGAGGGGCAAAAAGCACTGCATCAGAAAGCACTTATAAAGACTAAAGGAATGACGGTGTCGCCCTGCCCACCAACACGAAAATGTTCAGAGAACATAGCAGCATTTTTTCCTTTCCTCCCTACCCCTCCTTCCCAGCGAAAGTTTCCAAGTAGCTGCTAAAAACAAAGTTTTTTTAATTTTGTTTTTTCTTTTCTCCCCCCCCCCCTCAAAGCTAAAGAACTATTTTCAGGTATACATTTGGCTGTTGAGTAAATCTGAGGTTATTCTTGGGAGTCGTAGCAAAAGTCTTTTAGGTAATTAGGGTAACACGTAGTAAACTAGCCGGGGCGTCCCAGAAGCTGTTCTCGTAAAAGACTAGAGGAAATACTCATCTGTCGCAACCTCAGCTCTCAGTGTTGCAGGGAAACTTCACAAACAATATAGAGACCGATGACCATGGCTATGGCCCAGTTAAACTTTCGTTTACAAAACAGACAGCACAGCCGGGGATGGTGGCGCACGCCTTTAATCCCAGCACTTGGGAGGCAGAGGCAGGCGGATCTCTGTGAGTTCAAGACCAGGCTGGTCTACAGAGCTAGTTCCAGGACAGGCTCCAAAGCCACAGAGAAACCCTGTCTCGAAAAACAAAAACCAGACAGCGTGAGTGTGGACATGAGCTTCAGGCCCCTGTGCTGTGAGAAGTCACATAGGGAAGCCGTGGCTGTGTCTGACCCAAATTCCCAGTGAGTTTCTCTACCACCCAGAGCTCCCAGATTCCGACCCGAGAACTGCGTTCTGCCTCAGTGTCACCTGTGGGTCCTTCCATTTTATGTCCATCGCTTCCAGGTGACCGCGTTTTCCTAATTTACCGGTTCAAAATTGGGACATTTCTTTTATCTCTTTTTGGAGTGAATGGGTTCAGAGTATCCTTTCCAAGGACTGGGAAAAGGTGGATTTGCTTCTGTTTGATTCAGTTTAATCCTAGGAGTCTGAGTCCTTAGAGTATATAACTTTATAATCAAATAAATAGAACCTCTGAATCGATGTGTATTTTTTAAACGTGGCAAATGTGCTTTTCCTTTTTTTAGCCTTTGTGTTTTTTTCAGTAATTTGACCATAGGGAGATTGTTTTTATATGACAGTAAAACAAACTAACAAATTTGAATTTTGAAGATAATGTATATGTGTACATGTATCTATATATCTATGTTTATTTCCTACAAGACAAGGGGTAGCTTTGTGTTCAACTTGTACCAACTGTTTTCTTATTGCTGTGAAATGGCAGCTGTTGATAAATCATTGTGTTTTAAAATGTTGTGGGAGGATATATTTGGTTTTTACCGGCTTTATTCTGTAAAGTGTCACTTAAATATATCTGATAGCAACACTTGAAGTCCTGCATGGAAGCTGCTTTTGTGTCCCCAATACAGTCCTATGGTCCCTAACCTCCTGCTGCTTCTGGACTCCCGATGACTGGATTCAAATTCTCAAACCCACAAAACTATACATTGTAGACTTTTTAAATGCTGAGCTTTACTTTCTATCCTGAAAACTCAGCTAATGCCTATAATTTGAACTACTGATCTTCCTCATTATATGTCCTGTTGGGAATTCGTAAAATTGCCAGCTCCATCAGGGAATTTAATAGAGTATTTTGATGTTGTGTTTGCATAGTTAGATACAAAGTAGTTTGCAGATGACAATTCTTTCTTTTTTAATAAAAGGAAATTTTCTAAAAATCTGAAAGCACTAGAGAGCTTAACTGAAGCCCAGTTCCCTAATATATAGCTGGTGTTTTAATTTATGTTGAAATTGTGCTCAGAGACCGTCTGGGTAAGTTACCTTGCCAGCTTTTCCAGCCATTGTTTTCAGACATTGCTGTGGTCTCAAGAGCCTTTATTATAGGACTCTCTGGTACCTAAGCCGTCTATGAGACTTGGTTTAGGAGGGTCACATGCTTCTATGTCATTGTTTTAATGCAGGTGCTGCTAAGTCTTTGCATCCATGCTCTGCAGGCAGAGTTGCTGTCTGCGAGGCAAACTGCTCTTGGACAGTCTCCTGAGAGGAGAGCCACCTTGGCTCTTCGGGAATCTCCTGGAGCAGGGATTTGACGAATTGGGTGTCATTTGGTCAGATTCATACTTTAAGGTTATATGACATGGCGACCTTTGCAGTGCTGTCTATGAAATAGACCCTGATGGTTCCGACCTGTTAGAAATGAATTCTAGTGCTCATGTGACATGCATGTGTAAATGTGTGTGAGCGTCTGTAAATCAGTGTAGAGGGCATTTTAATGAAGCAGACCAGGTAGATTTTGACTTTAGTTAATCAGCGCCTACCCACCCCCAACTTTTGGGGAAATGTCCCTGCCCTCTCAGCCCACCAGTATCACTCAGCTAGACTTTCTAACTTGAAACCATTTTGTCTTATCTCATGGAGAGATAACCCCCTTTCCCTTGGCATTCTTGCGGCTCTCTGCTATTGAAGTGTCTCAGCCCCCTACCTGGAGCACAAGCTATCAGCTGTGGGGCGGGGGTGTGGCTTGGGGTCCTGACTAAATATTTTCTGCTGCTGCATTGATGGTGTGACAGTTTCCAGGGTGACTTGGTGTTCAGTGTCACCCGAGATCTCAGATATTGTCACCAGGAAGTCCTGCATCACCACCACTCTGCAGTGCTTTCCCAGTCTAGTTCTTGACAGGTTTTATTAGTCATTGGTGCTGACATTTGCTATAGGAAATTTACAAGGTGTACTTAGTATATGGTTAACAAGAGAAAAATGTAAAATAGGGCAGGCTGTTCCGATGAGAGGAGGTGGGTGTGTGAATCTGGCCAGCACTTGTGGAAGTCTCTTCAGGCTTGACATGGCTGTCACATCTTGAAAACATGGGTGCCACCTCAAGAGACCCGCACCAGTTCAGGCATTTGGGGTTTTTTGTTTGTTTGTTTTTTTAAAGCTTATTAGTTTTAGCAAGGCATTGTAGCACACACCTTTATCCCAGCGTTTGGGAGGTAGAGACAGGTTCTGAGTTTCCTGGTGTATAGAGTAAGTTCCAGGACATCCAGGACTACATAGTGAGATCCTGTCTTGAAAAAATCGAAACCAAAAAACTAAAAGATTTATTAATTTTGTCTGGTATGGTGGTGCATGACTTTAATTCCCTTTAATTCCAGCACCTGGGAAGCAGAGGCAACTGGAGCTCTGAGAGTTCAAGGCCACCCTGGTCTACCTAGAGAGTTTTAGAACAGCCAAGGCTGTGTAGTAAGATTTAGGCAGAATTTCTCTGTGTCCCACCAGCCAGTTCCCAAATAATCACACAGAGACTTAAGACTTAAATTAACCCCTTTCTATTAATCTTTGTGCTGCCTACTCATGTACATACTTCCCGTCCTGCTCACTCTGCCTCTCATGCTGGGTGTCTCCTGACCACTCCTCAGACTCCACCCTTCTTCCCAGGTTCCTTCTTAATTTGGCTTTCCTGCCCAGTATCTTCCTGCCCAGCTGTAGGGCCAATCGGCTCTTTATTAACCAATAAGAGTAATTCATCTTTACAGTATACCAAGATTGCTTCACAGCTGTAAGACTGTTATGTATGGGTATTTTGCCTGAATGTATGTGTGTATGTATGTGTACCCTATGCATGCTTGATGCCCACAAAGACCAGAAGAGGGCATCAGGGCCCCTGGCTCTGTGAGTGCTGGGAACAACTGCATTTAACTCCTAAGCCATCTCTCCAGCCCCAACACCTTTCCTTTAAATAAGAAATAATAAGATTTCTTTGTTTTCTTTTGTGCATGTGTTTGTATGTCAGCACGTGCGTGCGTGCGTGTGTACGTGTCTGTGTGTGCTTCTGTGCCCGAGGAGAGAGCATCAGATCCCCTGGAACTGAAGTTTACAGATAGTTCTAAGCTGCCATGTGGGGATTGAGCTTGGATCATCTGCAAGAACAGCAAGTGCTGTTAACCCCTCATCCATCGCTCCAGTCCCAAGGTCACACTTTGTTTTTTGTTTTTTTAGGTTTTCTTTATTTTTTTTAAAATTTATTTATTTATTGAGGATTTCTGCCTCC